>NC_029794.2:106142243-106143469 GCF_000816755.2 Arachis ipaensis | reverse complement strand
AGATGTCTACTTTCCAACTCAATTGGAATCGCGCCATTTTGAGTTCTGTAGTTCCAGAAAATCCACTTTGAGTGCAGGGAGGTCAGAATCCAACAGCATCAGCAGTCCTTTTTCAGCCTGAATCAGATTTTTGCTCAGCTCCCTCAATTTCAGCCAGAAAAATACACAACTCATAGTAAAGTCCAGAAATATGAATTTTTCCTAAAAACTAATGGAAATAAACTAAAAACTAACTAGAATATACTAAAAACTATATGAAATTAACCCCAAAAAGCGTATAAAATATCCACTCATCACAACACCAAACTTAAACTGTTGCATTATCAATAACATGTCTCATGTTCATCATTCTTTCAAGAGCCAACATATTTAACAGTCTTAAACAACAAATTCAAAAGACATATGCACTGTTCAAGCATTCATTCAGAAGACAGAAAGTATTGCCACCACATGTAACTAATTAGAATTTCTCTTATTAAAAACTCGAAATTTTATTTCCTCTTATTCAAAAAATCTACTATTTTATTCATGTTTGCTGATGATGAGAAAAATAAACTATGGCTTAATTGGAGATAGAATCAAAATAGATACTAATTACTACTATATGACTCCTAAGGTGAACTTTTCTAATGACACTATCACAGAGTTAAAGCAGAAATTAGAATTTAACAACCTTTGTTCTGGGGGATGGGTGTTCCTCTGATCCGTGGGGTGCTTGATCCTTCAAAAGATAACTTCTGGCGCTTCAATTTCCTTAAGTCACGCCCTTGCTCCTCTTGTTCTTTAAACATATAGGTAAGAATTTGACTGTGTTCCTTCTGTTCTTTTATTATTTGTTCCATAGCTTCCCGTATCTTGGTAACAGACGTCTCAAGATACTCCCAGTATTCAGATTGAGGGATTTCTGGGAGAAATTCTTGTGTTTTCTTCTTGGTGGGATCATCCTGTGCTTGTTATTTTTCCATTGATGCTTTGGTGATTGGTTTCTCAACTAAGATATACTCAGTTATTCCCATCCTTACTCCAGCGTCCTTGCAAAGCAGAGAAATCACGCTTGGATAAGCCAACCTGGCCTCTTTAGAATTTTTGTTAGCAATTTTGTAGAGTTCAGCTGAGATTAGCTGATGAACTTCCACTTCCTTTCCCATCATGATGCAATGGATCATCACTACTCTCTTAACAGTGACTTCAGAACGGTTGCTAGTGGGCAACAGAGAATGCCCAAT
>NC_029794.2:106140554-106142220 GCF_000816755.2 Arachis ipaensis | reverse complement strand
TTTGCTCCTGGATCTCCAGATATTCATCTTCTTTCAGATCGAATCTAACTTTCGGGATCACTGATCTCAGACCCATTATTTTGTTATAATGGTCTGAATGTTCTTTAGATAAGAACTTCCCTTGATTCTAAAGTAGTTTTGGAACGCTTTCTTTCTTGCCTCTTGGAGTGGGTTGTTTTCCTTTAGGAGCCATGATCTTAGTGATCTCGGATAAACACACCAAACTTAGAGGTTTGCTTGTCCTCAAGCAAAAGAAAAGAAAGGAGAGGGATAGAAGGAGAGCTAGGTGCAATTGTTGATGGAAGGGGAGGGAGGCTGAACCCAAATTTAAAGGGAGGGAGGGTGGGTTTTCGAAAAAAGAGATAAAGATATGATAAAAGAGATTGATTTGGAAAAGATAAGATAGAAGCTATGATAAGAGAGGATATAGTTTAAAATTGAAAAGATATGAAAGATTTTTGAAAAAGATAAATCTAGATTTTGAAAAAGATAAAGTAGAGATTTTGAAAAAGATATTGATGAGTTGAAAAGATAGATTTGTTTTTAAAAAGATTTGAAAAGAGTTGGATTGAATTTGCAAAGAGGGTTTGTGCTTATGGATTAAGATATATTTGATATTTTTAAAGTAGGATTTTTAGAAATTAGGTATTTTAGAAATCAGGGTTCTTAACATGTTTATGCAAGAAATCATGAATTGAAGTATGAAAATCAAGATTAGAATGAAAAAATATGAAGAAAAATGAGTTTGCCACCTCCCCATCATCCTGGCATTTGAACGCCCAAACGCTGCCTGTTTTGGGCGTTCAACGCCCAAATGCTGATCTCCTGGGCGTTCAACGCCCAGTTGTTGCCCTTTTCTGGCGTTGAACGCCAGATTGCTGCCCTTACTGGCGTTCAGCGCCCACTGGCTACCCCTTTTGGGCGCTGAACGCCCAAAATAGGCTCTTACTGGCGTTTTCTTGCCAGTGAGCTCTTTTTCTCTGTTTTGTGTGCAAATTCCTTCTGTAACCCTGTGAACTTATGCAATTGATTCTTTACCTTGTTATCAATAAACTCTATATAAACAAATAAAAATAGAAATAGGGCAAAATGCTTAGAGGATTGATGCCCCATGGATGGGTTGCCTCCCAGCAAGCGCTTCTTTATTGTCTTTAGCTGGACCTTGCTGAGCTTTTAGTCTAGCTTCAGCCTTGAGCACTAGGCACACACCTACGGATTATTCCGTCTGCACATCTCTTAAAGAGATAGGGTTCATCCCACAAGTAGTACTTTGCATCAGTAATTAATTTCTTCTATTGTATCCTGTTGTACTCTTTGGGTATGAACCTTGCAGCTTTATAGTTTGCAATATCGGCAAACCATGGTGTTTCCTGAATGGCAAATAAATGCTCATCTGGAAAAGTCTTAGAGATCTCAAGAGACGGGAGGGGCGTCCCTTCTACTGGCTCTATCCGGGACAGATGATCAGCCACTTGGTTCTCTGTCCCTTTTTTGTCTCTTATTTCTATATCAAACTGTTGCAGAAGCAACACCCATCTGATGAGCCTGGGTTTTGAATCCTGCTTCGTGAGTAGATATTTAAGAGCAGTATGATCAGTATACACAATCACTTTTGATCCTACTAAGTATGATCTGAACTTGTCAATGGCGTAAACCACTGCAAGTA
>NC_029794.2:106138746-106140508 GCF_000816755.2 Arachis ipaensis | reverse complement strand
CCTGTAACTGTTCTTGTAGGAACCAGTTCATTTTTTTTCATTATGAATCACTGTCATGCCTCCCTTTTTTGGGACGACTTGGACAGGACTCACCCAGGGGCTATCAGAAATAGGATAAATAATCCCAGCCTCTAGTAATTTTGTGACCTCTTTCTGCACCATTTCCTTCATGGCTGGATTTAGCCGTCTCTGTGGTTGAACCACTGGTTTAGCATTATCCTCCAATAAGATTTTGTGCATGCATCTAGCTGGGCTTATGCCCTTAAGGTCACCTATGGACCACCCAAGAGCTATCTTGTGTGTCCTTAGCACTTGAATAAGTGCTTCCTCTTCCTGTGAATTTAAAGCAGAGCTTATGATCACTGGAAAAGTGTCACCTTCTCCCAGAAATGCATATTTCAAGGATGGTGGTAATGGCTTGAGCTTGGGTTTAGGAGGTTTTTCTTCTTCCAGAAGAATTTTCAGAGGCTCTTTCATGTCCTCTGAATCCTCTAAATTAGGCTGAACATCTTTAAAGATGTTTTCCAACTCTGATTCGAGACTCTCAGCCATGTTGATCTCTTCTACCAAAGAGTCAATAAGATCAACTTTCATGCAGTCTTTTGATGTGTCAGAATGCTGCATGGCTTTGACAGCATTCAACTTAAACTCATCATCATTGACTCTCAGGGTTATTTCCCCCTGTTGGACGTCAATGAGGGATCGTCCAGTTGCTAGGAAAGGTCTTCCTAGAATGAGAGTAGCACTCTTGTGCTCCTCCATTTCCAGCACAACAAAGTCAGTGTGAAAGGCAAATGGCCCAACTCTGACAATCATGTCTTCAATCACGCCTGATGGGTATTTAGTTGAGCCATCAGCAAGTTGGAGACATATCCGGGTTGGTTTAACTTCTTCAGTTAAGCCAAGCTTTTTGATAGTGGATGCAGGTATTAGGTTGATGCTTGCCCCAAGATCGCATAAAGCTGTCTTGGTGCATTGACCTTCTAATATGCATGGTATCAGAAAACTCCCAGGGTCTTTAAGCTTCTCAGGAAAGCTTTTCAGAATGACTGCACTGCATTCTTCAGTGAGGAGAACTCTTTCTGTTTCTCTCCACTCCTTTTTATGACTCAAGATCTCTTGCATGAACTTGGCATAAGAAGGTATTTGCTCAAGTGCTTCTGCAAATGGAATCTTTATTTCAAGAGTCCTGAGGTAATCTGCAAAGCGAGCAAATTGCTTATCCTGCTTCTCTTTCCGGAGTTTTTGAGGATAAGGTATCTTGGCTTTATATTCCTCAACCTTAGTTGCTGCAGGTTTATTGCCTACAGAAGTGGTTGAAGAAGCCTTCTTAGAGGGGTTGTTATCAGCATTTGTGTGTGTCTGATCCCTCACTGGCAATTGAGTGCCAGAGTTAGAAACTGGAGTGACGNTCTTTCCGGAAGGATAAGGTATCTTGGCTTTATATTCTTCAACCTTAGTTGCTGCAGGTTTATTGCCTACAGAAGTGGTTGAAGAAGCCTTTTTAGAGGGGTTGTTATCAGCATTTGTGTGTATCTGATCCCTCACTGGCCACTGGCACCCAGAGTTAGAAGCTGGCGTTGAATGCCTTGTTTCTAGCATTGAACGCCAGTCCTGAGCATGGTCTGGGCGTTCAGCGCCAGCCTTCCACCAAATTTCTGGCGTTTCTGGCGTTGAATTACTTTTCCCTGGGCTCTTACTGTCCTCAAATAAATTTTGGGTGGTTTGCTCATTTCTTAGCTTTTTGCTGCCTTGAGGTGGG
>NC_029794.2:106093213-106129697 GCF_000816755.2 Arachis ipaensis | reverse complement strand
ATGATTCCTGGCAACTGTATCAATGAGCTCTTGAGCCTCTTCAATTGTCTTTCTCATGTGGATAGATCCACCAGCTGAGTAATCTAGAGACATCTGAGCTCCTTCAGCAAGCCCATAATAGAAGATGTCTAACTGAACCCACTCTGAAAACATTTCAGAAGGGCATTTTCGTAGCATCTCTCTGTATTTCTCCCAGGCATCATAAAGAGATTCACTATCTCCTTGTTTAAAGCCTTGGATGTCCAGCCTTAGCTGTGTCATCCGTTTTGGGGGAAAGTATTGATTCAGGAATTTTTCTGTCAGCTGTTTCCATGTCCTTATAAATTTGGAGGGAAAACACCAAGGAACACCAAACTTAAAAATTTTAAGATCAAGACACAAGGAAAACTCAAGAACACTTTGAAGACTCACAAAAACACAAGAACATGAAGAAAGAACACCAAACTTAAAATTTTTAGAAAACCAAACCAAAATTTTCGAAAATCAAGGGAAATCAACAAGAAAATACCAAACTTAAAGTTTGGCACAAAATTTAATAGAGAAAATATTATTTTTGAAAAAGATTTTAAAAAGAGTGTACCAAACTGCCACAGACTTAGACCAACGCTCTAGCCAATTGGGCAGTAAATGTAACACTTGTTCTGAAGAAGGATATTTTTAACCAAGAACAATAATAAGAGACTCTAAACCAAAAAGAAAAATTTTCCTAATCTAAGCAACAAAATAAACCGTCAGTTGTTCAAACACGAACAATCCCCGGCAACGGCGCCAAAAACTTGGTGCACGAATTGTGAATCACACTTTTCACAACTCGTACCACTAACCAGCAAGTGCACTGGGTCGTCCAAGTAATACCTTACGTGAGTAAGGGTCGAATCCCACGGAGATTGTTGGTTTGAAGCAATCTATGGTTATCTTGCAATTCTTAGTCAGAGGCAGAGAACTGGCGTTGAATGCCAGTTTACGTCATCTATCCTTGAGCAAAGTATAAACTATTATATATTTCTGGAAAACCCTGGATGTCTACTTTCCAATGCAATTGGAAGCGCGCCATTTTGAGTTCTGTAGCTCCATAAAATCCACTTTGAGTGCAGGGAGGTCAGAATCCAACAGCATCAGCAGTCCTTTTTCAGCCTGAATCAGATTTTTGCTCAGCTCCCTCAATTTCAGCCAGAAAAATACCTGAAATTACAGAAAAACACACAACTCATAGTAAAGTCCAGAAATATGAATTTTTCCTAAAAACTAATGGAAATAAACTAAAAACTAACTAGAATATACTAAAAACTATATGAAATTAACCCCAAAAAGCGTATAAAATATCCGCTCATCAACCGCCCGGATCGAAGAATATAGATCAAGACAACGGCGGATTTAAAAGCAAAGTTTGGGATTCTAGAATTTATTCTGACATTCGTCACCCCGAGAGCCTTAGAACCTGTTTGAAGCTGCTCAACAGCTTTACATGCCTAGTTTGGGACCCCGGAGGTTGTTGGCATTCCAAACATTGGTGGAGATTTCTGGATGAATTTAGGCATAAGCAACCATAACAGGAAGCTCATCCAATGTCCAACTTAAGGACTTTAACTAAAAGTGCTAGGTGGGAGACAACCCACCATGGTATGGTCGTTTCTTTTTCAGTTTTATTTCGTGTTGTTTGTTTTTATATTATATTATTTTCATTGAACTTGAATATTATTCATTCGCATTGCATACTGCATAATTGCATATGTGCATAATTACATAAAAAAAAGTGCGCGACGCGACCGCGTCGTTAACGCGTTCGCGTCAGTCGCGAAAAACACCTCCCACGCGTCCGCGTCACTCACGCGAACGCGTTATCTGGAAATCGGCGTAAAAATCCAACGCCCAAAAATCTGGGCTGGAATCGTGCGGCTGGTGTGCGTTTAGCACAAAACGGCTTACGCGTTCGCGTCCCTGACGCGAACGCGTCACTTGCAAAACACCCATCCCACGCGAAAGCGTGAGCGACGCGTCCGCATCACGTGGATAGCATGGCACCCTAATGGAGACAGAGAGTTCCGCTGAAATGACGCTGGAATTGTGCGTTTGGCACAATTTACAGCGACGCGGTCGCGTGCCTCACGCATCCGCGTCATCCATCTTGTACCCAACCCGCGCGATCGCATCAATCACACGACCGCGTCAATCCCATTTCACCCTAGCCACGCGATCGCGTACCCCACGCGTTCGCGTGGATTCAAAATCACTAACCCCAACCACGCGAAACCCTATTTCCCCCGCGTCACCATTCTCTCCCCCAACCCCCCCTGCTCCCTCTCTGCTCCCCACCCAAACACTACCACCTCCAACCACCACTCCGACCGCCGCACCACCTCCAACCACCTAGACCACCATGCGACACCCCCCTCTCCCCTTTCTCTCCTTCTTCCTTCCCTCCCCTTCTTCTCTCTCTTCTTCCCTCCACCACTGCTGCCCCCACCGCGGCCAGCCACCACCACCACGCCACCAGCGCTGCCTCCCACCACCGACCACCACCACAGCTTCACCTCCCTCACTCCCTTCTTAACCACCCCCTCCACCATTAAACCCTACCCGAAACCCCCCTGCCACTGAACAGCCGCCCACCGCCGCGCCAACCGCCCTTCACCGCCGCGTCAGCACCACCACCACCACACCCCCATCATCTCTCTGTTTCATAAATTTGTTCTTCCACACACCAGGTTCCGCCGAACACCAATTTCTCTATCACTTGTAGTTATTTGCTTATTTTTCTGATTATGTTCAAATTAGGCTAGTTAGAGATGCATGTTTGTAGTGGATTCTAGGTGGTTAGGTAGCTAGGATGTGGTTAGTGGATTTAGGCCTGATAATTGCGCCGTACTTGTTGCTTGTTTTACCTATTCTGCAATTTTGGTCTGGCTGTGATATTTATACTATTCATATGTTGTTCTTCACTGTTTCATGCTGTTGTTACACTGCTCTTCATGTTCATATTACGTGTGTCTATTTGCAACTTTATTTTAATTTATATGAACTGTTCTGCTTGCTGTTTATTACCCGAGAACATCCAATTTTAGCCGGAATGCTGACCAATTTTCTGTAAATTGTTTCCTTCTCATTCATGTATTGGTTTTGGCAATTTTGAATTTTGCATTACTTAGCTTTTACCGAACTAATTCATGAATGCACGGGATAGCATTCTTATTCCTTCTTAATTCCCTGGCTAGTAAATCACATTATTGATGATTTCCTTTTAATTTTTGCTACTCTTATCTCTATTTGAATTTTCATCATTACATTGATATTTTTGCCTGAATATGAGTTTATTATTCTTTAAATTTGTGAATTTTTTGTTACCTAGGAAACATTTATCAATGCCACTCACTTTAACTTTCTTTCTCCTAACTCACTGATTTACACTTTCTCACCTCTTTTTCAATCCTAACCGTTCTAACTTTCAAACTTCTCTTTTTGGTTTTTAACTATTTACTTTAACTTTCTAACTCAAGGCATGATTATGGTTTTTCCTAATTAACATGAATTCTACTTATATTACATTTTGGATTGTGATTTTTCATCTCGAATTTCTAACTTAAATACAACCATAATGCACATTTACTTAACTCATTTCATAATTCTACTGTTCTTTTGTCACTATGTGCTTCTATTGTTATTATTCTATTTGCCTACTTGTTTTCCTGCTTTTGTTCTTCAATTATATCCTGGAATTTCTATTTTTCAGGATGTCTGACCCTCAGCGCAAAGGAAAAGGCAAAGCCACCACTGGCAAAAAGAAACGAGGCGAATCCTCTATGTCTATCCTGGACATTATGCATGATGACTCCTGGCGGGAAAAGCACTTTACCCCGCAGGAGAAGGCTGACCAGCTCCTTCCTGCCAATGATCTAGTTAAATTTGCAAACAGATACTGTGAGCTGAAGTATCCAGTGTTTGCCACCTCCAGGAACCTGTACCTGGAGGGGACTCTGAAAATTCCAGAAGAACTACAGCAGTACACCTCCGAACAGATAAAACAGAGAGGCTGGTTCTTCTTGGAGAGAAACTTGACAGAGGTCAATGCTTCCTAGGTAAGAGAGTTTTACTGCAACTATTTCAAGACTTCCCTGGATGTAGTGCACCTCAAAGGAAAACAGATACTGGTCACTGAGGAAGCCATTGAGGATATTCTGTAGCTTCAGCCTAAGTCAGATCAGCCTGACGGTTACTAAAAGGCTGAAGAGGATATGTGTTTTATGAGATTTGACTGGGATGCTGTCAAGCAGAGGATAGCCCTTGATCCTACTGTCCCATGGGTCATGGGAAAGAACACAGCGATGCCTAAGGGTATCAAGCTGATGTATCTGAATGATGAGGCTCGGCTCTGGCACCAGATCCTGAGCAACTTTGTTATGCCGAGCACTCATGAGACGGAGCTGCCTGCTGCTATGATCACCCTCCTCTGGTGTGTGATGGAGGGTAAGGACCTATATCTTCCATGATTCATCTGGTATTACATGGCCAGGGTCCATGTCAGAGGCACTCTCCCTTTCCCATATCTGATTACCCAGCTCGGCCGTCGAGCTGACGTGCTTTGGGAGCTGGCTGATGCGAAGCCGACTGCTGCAGACTGCAAGAAGATCATTCCTCACAGCAGGAAGTTTCAGGCTTTAGGATACAGACCTCCATTCCTCACCGCTCCTGATGAGACAGCCACACCTTCAGCTGCACCTTCTTCATCTACTGTTACCCCAGCTACCACCACTGCACCTCCACCTGCCTCAGAGCCCGTTTATCACTTCGTGCACCGCTTATTTCAGCAGCCAGACCAGATGGAGCGCCGCAACCGACGACAATATGAGTGATCTGAGCGTTGCAACAAGCGACGCTATGAGCACCTCAAGTTGATGATCCGATCTGGCGGCGACATCCCCTCTGAGCCTGACACACCATCAGAGCCATCCGATGAAGAGGCGGACGAGCATGAGGAGAAGACACATGCACAGAGAGAGGCTGAGCAGGCAGGACCAGAGCAGGCTGTGCCACAGCAGGAGGAGCCACACCAGATTCAGGCCGCAGACCCAGAGATTCCTATACAGTCAGAGCCCCCACTGCAGCAGACAGATCCTCCTACCCTCATCCAGTCTGCAGACCTTTAGGCCACCACCGAGACTCCAGCAGCCCATCCTTCCGGTGATGACACTCCTTCACACCTAGCTTTAGTGAGCATCGAGGACGATGCTTTACTTTAAGTGTGGGGAGGTCGCCATCCCTAGCGTATCTTTTTGGTGAACTACTACAGACTCTTTTATCTTATTTTGTTATTTTCCTGTATTTTTATTTTTATTTTTTTATTTTTCAGTACTTATATATTGTTCTTTTGCTGTATTTCTACCCTATTTTTCGCATTTCGCACTTTAGTTCATATTTTAGCCATTTAGTTTAGTTTGCAATTCTAAACTTATTAATTATAGAATATGTGGATTCATTAGTATAGTTTACCCTTTTAGCATATAATAGTTTGATTTAATTGAAAATAAAATGAGTAAACTAGAAATCTTAGTAAATTAAAACAATCCACACACCTTGTATATATAGCATTACATGTTAGTTAGTTAACAACATTTCATCAAGGAACAACACTAAGATTTTAAGGGCCACCCTAAAATTTATATTGAGAATAATGGGAACTCTTAATTTCTACCTGCATGACATGTATAATTGATATATGATTTTTGAGCTGGAGAACACACAGCCTGTGAGTTTTGAGCTTAATTGTATGGTTACATTCGAACCATAAATTTCATTCCTGTGTATTTTGCCCTTCTTTTTTATTCTGATGTTCTTTACTTTGTTTTAATCTATATGTCCAATATAGAATATAGATACATACCAAGAGATGATTGAGGCCATAATTTAAATTTTCCCTCACTTATCCCAAATTAGCCTACCCTTTTGCATCGCCCTTGTTAGCTCCCTTGAGCTTTTTAATCCCCTCTTGTTCTATAAACCACATTACTAGCCTTAAGCAGAAAAATAAAATAAAAATCCTAGGTTGAATCCTTGGTTGGCTTAAGATAGATATTGTGTACAATTTAAGTGTGGGGAATTTTTTGAGAATATGGGATGATAGAAACAATGTAGGAATTTAAAAAGAGTAAGCTATTTCAAAAACAAAAATTTGGGAAGCATGCTCATGTTTAATCAAAACAATGGAATTACCATGTGCAGATTAAAAAATATATATATTTTTACATTTTCAGTATTTAAATAAGGGAATACAAAATTCCCCCAAATACAAAATAAAAAGAGTCAATGCACATGAGTCAAAAATTTCAAACTCAAAATTAATGTATGAGCTTGTAATCCAAAAGGGAAAATTTTGGGTAAATAGGTTAAGAAACTTTAAAATTATATATAGTATGTATGTTAGGTGAGATCTTAGACTAATCAAGGATTCACTTATTAGCTCACTTAACCTTATACATATACCCTTATCTTTACCTTGGCCCCATTACAACCTTGAAAAAGACCTCACGATTTTTGTATGTCTGTATTCCATATTTGTTGATTGGTTAGATGAAGAACAAAGTTATAGAAAGTAAGGATAGAAAAAGAATAGAGTGATTAACCCAATAAACACTGAGTGACTAGAGAGTAAATACAAAATCTAGTGAGGGTTCAATAGCTCATCACCATATATCTCTGCTTAATTGTTAATTGTCTTGCAAGTTTGTGAAATATTTTTACCCATCTTAACTGTAAAAGTGCTTTAACATTATCTAAGGTTTGGCTATGCATATATGATTTCTTGAGGATATGAATTAATTTAACTACATGTAAGCTTTATATACAAGTGAATAACAATTAGAATTGCATGATTCATTTAGGTAGTTGCATTTAGAATAGATTGCATTGCATGAGATTCTACCACTTTAACCTTACCTTACTCTTTATCTTGGATTTAGCATGAGGACATGCTATTGTTTAAGTGTGGGGAGGTTGATAAACCCATATTTTATGATATATTTTGTGCTCAATTTAAGTAATTTATTCAACCCTTCACCCACTTATTCATGTGAAATTGCATGGTTTTACTTTCCTTTCCTTATTATGTAATATATGTGAAAAACATGTTTCCTATGCTTTAAAAATAATTATTTTAATTACCTTTTATTACCATTCGATGCTGTGATTTATGTGTTGAGTATTTTCAGATCTCCTAAGGCAGGAATGATTTAAAAGATGGAAAGGAAACATACAAAAATAGAAGGAAAGCACAAAATGGAGTTTTTGAAGAAACTGGCAGCGACGCGAACGCATGGATGACGCGGCCGCATGCCCAGTGCGAAAAGACAGTGACGCGAATGCGTGACTGACGTGGACACGTGCCTTGAGCAGAACACAGATGACGCGTACGCGTGACCGAAGCGAACGCGTGACCCACGTGGACGCGTGACAGACACCACGCACCAGAAACTGCAGAAAACGCCCCCAGCGATTTCTGAAACCCTTTTTGGCCCAGATCCAAGTACAGAAAGCACAGATTAGAGGTTATAAAGTGGGGAAATGCATCCATTCATGAGGAGGTCGATAATTATTCACTTTTCATAGTTTAGATGTAGTTTTTAGAGGGAGAGGTTCTCTCCTCTCTCTTAGATTTTAGGATTAGGATTCCTCTTAAAGGATTTAGGATTTCAACTCTTCATCAGGTTCAATATTTCTTTTACTTTATATCTCTCTTTTACTTTCAGATACTTTAATGCTCTCATTTAATCACTTATATTGCCAAATTGGCTTATGAACTCTTTATGTTTAGATTGATTTTCTCTTATTAATGCAATTGAAGTATTTCAGATTTATGATTCCTATTTAGCTTTTTATATTCTTGGCTTTAATTGATTAACTGGAGGCTCTTGAGTTATCAAACTTATCGTGATTGATTGTTATGTCTACTAATTGACTGGAATCCCACTAACTCTAGTCTTTCCTTAGGAGTTGGCTAGGACTTGGGGATCTAACTAATTAGTTCACTTGACTTTCCCTTGCTTTCGTAAGGGTTAACTAAGTGGGATTAACTTTAATTCTCATAAGAATAACCAGGATAGGACTTCCGAATTTTCATACCTTGCCAAGAGTTTATTTTACAGTTATTTATTTATTTTACTTGTCATTTAAAATTACTTGTTCCTTACTTTCAAAACCCCCAATTTACAAAACTCATAACCAATAATAAGAACACATCCCTGCAGTTCCTTGAGAAGACGACCCGAGGTTTAAATACTTCGGTTATCAATTTTAAAGGGGTTTGTTACTTGTGACAACCAAAACGTTTGTACGAAAGGATTTTCTGTTGGTTTAGAAGCTATACTTACAACGCGATCATATTTTTATATTTCTTTACCGATAGAAAAACCGATCGTCAGCAATACATATATTATCTATAAATTTTGGGAGAATCTTTATTTTTCGCCAAAAAAATTTTTGAAAAAAATATATTTTTTTGGTCTTTTAGTGATATTTTCATTTGAGAAAAGGACAAATAGATCCCTGACCTTTTATCCCGCAGACATTTTCGTCCCTGACCATTGGAAAATACCTTTAAGTCCCTGACGTCCTTAAAATTTGGATAGATGATGAGCGGATAATTTATACGCTTATTGGCATTGTTTTTACATAGTTTTTAGTATGATTTAGTTAGTTTTTACTATGTTTTTATTAGTTTTTATGCAAAATTCACATTTCTGGACTTTACTATGAGTTTGTGTGTTTTTCTATGATTTCAAGTATTTTCTGGCTGAAATTGAGGGACCTGAGCAAAAATCTAATTCAGAGGCTGAAAAAGGACTGCAGATGCTATTGGATTCTAACCTCCCTACACTCGAAATATATTTTCTAGAGCTACAGAAACCCAATTGGTGCCCTTTCAATTACGTTGGAAAGTAGACATCCAGGGCTTTCCAGCAATATATAATAGTCCATACTTTGCCCGAGTTTTGACGACGCAAACTGGCGTTCAAACGCCAACTTCCTGCCCTATTCTGCAGTTAAACGCCACAAACAGGCTGCAACCTAGCGTTTAACTCCAAGAGAAGCCTCTACACGTGTAAAGCTCAATGCTCAGCCCAAGCACACACCAAGTGGGCCCCAAAAGTGGATTTCTACACTATCTGCACTTAGTTACTTATTTTCTGTAACCCTAGCTACTAGTTTAGTATAAAAACAACTTTTAGAGACTTACTATGGATCTCATGACATTTTACACGTTTCATATTATATTTCTAACGACATGAGTCTCTAAACCCCATGGTTGGGGGTGAGGAGCTCTACTGTGTTTCGATGAATTAATGCAATTACTACAGTTTTCCATTCAATCACGCTTGTCTCTATTCTAAGATATTCACTCGCACTTCATCCTGATGAATGTGATGATCTGTGACATTCATCACCATTCTCAACCTATGAATGCGTGCCTGAAAACCACTTCCATTCTACCTTAGATTGAGTGTATATCACTTAGCCTCTTGGTTTATGATTAGAGTCTTCGTGGTATAGGCTAGGACTATTGGCGGCCATTCCTGAGATCCAGAAAGTCTAAACCTTGTCTATGGTATTCTGAGTAGGATCTGGGATGGGATGACTGTGACGAGCTTCAAACTCATGAGTGCTGGGCGTAGTGACAGACGCAAAAGGATCAATGGATCCTATTCCAACATGAGTGAGAATCGACAGATGATTAGCTGTGCGGTGACAGCGCATTTGGACCATTTTTACTGAGAGGACGGATGGTAGCCATTGACAATGGTGATCCACCAATATACAACTTACCATGGAATGAGCCTTGCGTGCATGAAGAAGAAGACAGTAGGAAAGCAGAGATTCGGAAGACAGAGCATCTCTAAATCCTCAATCTGTTCTCCATTACTGCATAACAAGTATTATTTAATTTATGCTATTTACTCTTCATAAACCCAATCATTTTTATTACTAATTTTCTGACTAAGAATTATAAAATAACCATAGCTTGCTTCAAGCCAACAATCTCCGTGGGATGGACCCTTACTCACATAAGGTATTACTTGGACGACCCAGTGCACTTGCTGGTTAGTGGTACGAGTTGTGAAAAGTGTGATTTACAATTCGTGCACCAAGTTTTTGGTGCCGTTGCCAGGGATTGTTCGAGTTTGGACAACTAACGGTTTATTTTGTTGCTTAGATTAGGAAAAATTTTTCTTTTTGGTTTAGAGTCTTCTATTATTGTTTTTGTTTAAAAAATTTTTAAATCCTTATTTTCTTTTTCAAATTTTTTTTCGAAAATTTTTATAAACTAATAATTGAGTTTTTTTGTTTGAGTTTAGTTTCAATTTCTAAGTTTGGTGTCCCTTGTGTTTCTGTTTTCTTAAAAAAAATTTTTCAAAAGTTGTTCTTAGTGTTCATCGTGATATTCAAAGTTTTCCTGTTTGTTTCCTTTGTTTTGATCTAAAAATTTAAGTTTGGTGTCATTTTTACTGTTTTTCTCTTTCTTCATTAAATTCAAAAATATCTTTTCTCTTTATTTTAATTAAATTTTGAATTTTCCTTTAAAAAAATTCAGATTTTTATTTTAAAACTTTCTATTCTATCTTATCTTAGTTTTGAAATTTCAAAATTCAAAATCTTTTTCAAAAATCATATCCAAAGTTTTTGAAATTTATATTTTAATTTCTAATTGTTTTATTTTATTTTATTATTTTTATTTAATTTTAATTATTCGGTTTTTTTAAAATAAAATAAAAAATAAAAATATATTTTATTTTCAATTCATATCAATTCCATTTTATCCATCATGGACCTAAATGGAAATGAACAGTTCAGAAGGACTCTGAGGTCATATGCTAACCCCATTACTGCTGCATATGAGAGTAGCATCTGTATACCTCCCATCAAAGCAAGTAGTTTTGAGCTAAATCCTCAGCTCATTGTCATGGTGCAGCAAAATTGCCTGTATTCCGGTCTTCCACAGGAAGAAGCTACTGAGTTTCTGGCGCAGTTCTTGCAAATTGCTGACACAGTGCGTGACAAGGAGGTAGATCAGGATGTATACAGGCTGTTACTGTTTCTGTTTGCTGTAAAAGATCAAGCTAAGAGGTGGTTAAATAACCAACCCACAGCAAGCATAAGAACATAGAAACAGTTATCAGACAAATTCCTGAATCAATATTTTCCTCCAAAAAGAATGACACAGCTAAGGCTGGACATCCAAGGCTTTAAACAAGAGGATGATGAATCCCTTTTTAACGCCTGGGAGAGGTACATAGGGATGCTAAGGAAATGCCCCTTTGAAATATTTTTAGAGTGGTGCAATTAGACATCTTCTACTATGGGCTTACAGAAAAAGCTCAGATATCTCTAGACCACTCAGCTGGTGGATCTATACACATGAGAAAGACTATTGAAGAGGCTCAAGAGCTTATTGATATAGTTGCTAGAAATCAGCATCTGTACAAAAGTAAGGAGTCCTCCATGAAAGAAGAAGATAAGGCAGTATCAACTGACTATAGTCCTCAGGAACAAGTTGCTGAACTCAATCAGCAACTATCTTCTATAACAAGGCAGTTAGCAGAAATTAAGGAGATGCTACAAGAAACCAAGATTACTAACAAGGATATGGAATCACAATTGAATCAGACAAAACAGCAATTATCAAAATAGATAATAGAGGAGTGCCAAGCAGTTCAATTAAGAAGTGGAAAAACATTAAATACCTCAACTCAAAGCAGCAGAAAGCCAAGAAAAGAACAGCTGATAGAGGATGAGTAACCTGCTACCCAAAATCCCTCTAAAGACAATAAGAGGCTAGAGAGGAATAAGTCTGGCATTCAAACGCCAGAAAAGGGTGAAAAACTGGCGTTAAACGTCCAATCCATGTTCAGTTCTGGTGTTCAAATGCCAGAAAAGGGTTGGAATCTGGCGTTAAACGCCCAATCCACGTCCAATCCTGGCGTTCAAACGCCAATGAGGGATCAGACACCTGCAAGTGCTGATAATAACTCCCTCAAGAAGGCTTCTCAACCTGCCTCTGTAGGAAATAAACCTGCAGCAACTAAGGTTGAAGAATATAAAGCCAAAATGCCTTATCCTCAGAAACTCCGCCAAGCGAAACAGGATAAACAATTTGCCTGCTTTGCAGACTATCTCAGGACTCTTGAAATAAAGATTCCGTTTGCAGAGGCACTTGAGCAAATACCTTCTTATGCTAAGTTCATGAAAGAGATCTTAAGTCATAAGAAGGATTGGAGAGAAACAGAAAAAGTTTTTCTCACTAAAGAATGCAGTGCAGTCATCCTAACAAGCTTACCAGAAAAGCTTAAGGATCCCGGAAGCTTTATGATACCATGCACATTAGAGGGTACTTGTACCAAGACAGCTCTATGTGACCTTGGGGCAAGTATCAATCTGATCCCTGCATCCACTATCAGAAAGCTTGGCTTGACTGAAGAGGTCAAACCAACCTGGATATGTCTTCAACTTGCTAATGGCTCTATTAAATATCCATCAGGCATAATTGAGGACATGATTGTCAAGGTTAGGCCATTTGCCTTTCCCACTGACTTTGTAGTGCTGGAAATAGAGGAGCACAAAAGTGCAACTCTCATTCTAGGAAGACCTTTCCTAGCAACTAGACGAACCCTCATTGATGTCCAAAAAGGGGAAGTGACCTTGAGAGTCAATGAGGATGAGTTTAAGTTGAATGTGGTCAAAGCTATGCAGCATCCAGACACCCCAAACGACTGCATGAGCATTGATATTATTGACTCTCTGGTGGAAGAGGTTAATATGACTGAGAGTCTCGAATCAGAGCTAGAGGACATCTTTAAAGATGTTCAGCCTGATTTGGAAGAACCAGAGGAAATAAAAGAACCTCTGAAAATTCCTCAGGAAGAGGAGAAACCTCCTAAACCCGAGCTCAAACCACTACCACCATCCCTGAAATATGTATTTCTGGGAGAAGGTGACTCTTTTCCAGAAAAAATAAGCTCTGCTTTAAATCCACAGGAAGAGAAAGCACTAATTCAGGTGCTAAGGACACACAAGACAGCTCTTGGGTGGTCCATAAGTGATCTTAAGGGCATTAGCCCAGCCAGATGCATGCACAAAATCCTATTAGAGGATAATGCTAAGCCAGTAGTTCAACCACAGAGGTGGCTAAATCCAGCCATGAAGGAGGTAGTGCAGAAAGAGGTCACTAAATTACTGAAGGTCGGGATTATTTATCCCATTTCTGATAGCCCCTGGGTGAGCCCTGTCTAAGTTGTACCCAAAAAGGGAGGCATGACAGTGGTTCATAATAAAAAGAATGAACTGGTTCCTACAAGAACAGTTACAGGGTGGCGTATGTGTATTGATTACAGAAGGCTCAATACAGCCACCAGGAAGGATCACTTTCCTTTACCATTCATAGACCAGATGCTAGAGAGACTAGCAGGTCATGAATATTACTTCTTTTTGGACGGCTATTCAGGTTACAACCAAATTGCAATAGATCCTCAGGACCAAGAGAAAATAGCATTCACATGTCCTTCTGGAGTGTTTGCCTACAGAAGGATGCCTTTTGGTCTGTGCAATGCACCTGCAACCTTTCAAAAGTGCATGCTCTCTATCTTCTCTGATATGGTAGAGAAATTTCTGAAAGTCTTCATGGATGACTTTTCAGTATTTGGAGACTCGTTCAGCTCCTGCCTTGACCATTTAGCACTTGTTCTGAAAAGATGCCAAGAGACCAACCTAGTTTTAAACTGGAAAAAATGTCACTTTATGGTGACTGAAGGAATTGTCCTTGGGCATAAAATTTCAAACAAGGGAATAGAGGTGGATCAAGCTAAAGTGTAAGTAATTGAAAAATTACCACCACCTGCCAATGTTAAGGCAATCAGAAGCTTTCTGGGGCATGCAGGATTCTATAGGAGGTTTATAAAGGATTTTTCAAAAATTGTAAAACCTCTGAGCAATCTGCTAGCTGCTGACATGCCATTTGTGTTTGACACAGAGTGTCTACAGACGTTTGAAACTCTGAAAGCTAAGCTAGTCATAGCACCAGTTATTTCTGCACCAGACTGGACATTACCATTCGAAGTAATGTGTGATGCCAATGACCATGCCATTGGTGCAGTACTAGGACAGAGTCATAACAAGCTTCTGCATGTCATTTATTATGCTAGCCATGTTTTAAATGATGCACAGAAAAATTACACAACCACAGAAAAAGAGCTGCTTGCAGTGGTTTATGCCATTGACAAGTTTAGATCATACTTAGTAGGATCAAAAGTGATTGTGTACACAGACCATGCTGCTCTTAAATATCTACTTACAAAGCAGGATTCAAAACCCAGCTCATAAGATGGATGTTGCTTCTGTAAGAGTTTGATATAGAAATAAGAGACAGAAAAGGGACAGAGAACCAAGTGGCTGATCATCTGTCCCGGATAGAACCAGTAGAAGGGGCGTCCTCCCCCTCTATTGAAATCTCTGAAACCTTTCTGGATGAGCAATTGTTTTCCATTCAGGAAACACCATGGTTTGCAGACATTGCAAACTATAAAGCTGCAAGAATCTCACTAGAGATTGCAGACAAATCAATGAAACAGGCTTATGGACTAGTAGAGGACATGATAGTAAAGGTTGAAGGCCTTCCCTGCTGATTTCATAATCCTAGACACTGGGAAGGATGAGGATGAATCCATTATCCTTGGCAGACCCTTTCTAGCAACAGCAAAAGCTATGATTGATGTTGACAGAGGAGGGTTGGTCCTTCAGTTGAATGAAGACTACCTTGTATTCAAGATCCAAGGTTCTCCTTCTGTAACCATGGAGAGGAAGCATGAAAAGCTTCTCTCAATATAGAGTCAAACAAAACCCCCACATTCAAACTCTAAGTTTGGTGTTGGGAGGCCACAACCAAACTCTAAGTTTGGTGTTGAGAGGCCCCAACCTTGCTCTGATTATCTGTGAGACTCCATGAGAGCTCACTGTCAAGCTATTGACATTAAAGAAGCGCTTATTGGGAGGTAACCCAATGTTATTTAATTATATCTATTTATTTTCCATTGTTATTTTATGTTTTCTTTAGGTTGATGATCATGTGAAGTCACAAAACAACTGAAAAATCAAAAACAAAATGAAAAACAGCATTAAAAATAGCTCACCCTGGAGGAAGGGCTTACTGGCGTTTAAACGCCAGTAAGAAGCATCAGACTGGCGTTTAACACCAGAAAGAAGCACCAACTTGGTGTTAAACGCCAATAAAGGGAGAAAAGCTAGCGTTAAACGCCAGAAACAAGCAGCAGTCTGGCGTTAAATGCCAGGATTGCACTCTAAGGGAATTTACACGCCTAAATGGAGCAGGGATGATAAGTTCTTGACCCCTCAGGATCTGTGGACCTCACAGGATCCCCACCTATCCCACCTCTTCTTCTCTCCTCTTCACACCTTTCCATAACACTCTTCTCCATAATCTCTTCACCACTCACATCTATCCACCATAAAACCCCACATACCTTACTATTCAAATTCAAACAATATCCCTCCCAAACCCACCCCATCATACACACTCAACCCCCCTTGGCCGAACCACTCTCACCTCTCCATTTCCTCCATTTTCTTCCTCCTCTACTCCATTCTTTCTTCTTTTGCTCGAGGATGAGCAAACCTTCTAAGTTTGGTGTGGTAAAAGCGTTGCTTTTTGTTTTTCTATAACCATTTATGGCACCTAAGGCCAGAGAAACCTCTAGAAAGAGGAAAGGGAAGGCAAAAGCTTCCACCTCTGAGTAGATTCATCTCAAAGGTCCATCAAGCCCATCACTAAGAAAAGGATGGAGCAAACAAGAGAGCCCACTCATGGACCTCAACAGGAGTATGAGGAAATTCCTCATCATGAAATCCCTGAGATGCCTCAAGGGATGCACTTTCCTCCACAAAACTATTGGGAGCAAATTAACACCTCCCTAGGAGAACTAAGTTCCAACATGGGACAACTGAGGGTGGAGCACCAAGAGCACTCCATCATTCTCCATGAGATTAGAGAAGATCAAAGAGCTATGAGGGAGGAGCAACAAAGGCAAGGAAGAGACATTGAGGAGCTAAAGCACTCCATGAGATCTTCAAGAGGAAGAACTAGCCGCCATCACTAAGGTGGACCCGTTCTTTAATTTCCTTGTTCTCTATTTTTCTGTTTTTTGTTTACTATGCTTTATGTTTATTTATGTTTGTGTCTTTATTACATGATCATTAGTGTATAAGTGTCTATGTCTTAAAGCTATGAATGTCCTATGAATCCATCACCTTTCTTAAATGAAAAAATATTTTAATTACAAAAGAACAAGAAGTACATGAATTTTGAATTCGTCCTTGAGATTAGTTTAATTATTTTGATGTGGTGACAATACTTTTTGTTTTCTGAATGAATGCTTGAACAGTGCATATGTCTTTTGAATTTGTTGTTTATGAATGTTAAAATTGTTGGCTCTTGAAAGAATAATGAAAAAGGAGAACTGTTATTGATAATCTGAAAAATCATAAAATTGATTCTTGAAGCAAGAAAAAGTAGTGAATACAAAAGCTTGCAGAAAAAAACATGAAAAAAAAGAAAGAAAGAAAAAAAAGAAAGAAAAAGAAAAAGCAAGCAGAAAAAGCCAAAAGCTCTTTAAACCAAAAGGCAAGAGCAAAAAGCCAGTAACTCTTTAAACCAAAAGGCAAGGGTAAAAAGGATCCAAGGCTTTGAGCATCAGTGGATAGGAGGGCCCAAAGGAATAAAATCCTGGCCTAAGCGGCTAAACCAAGCTGTCCTTAACCATGTGCTTGTGGCGTGAAGGTGTCAAGTGAAAAGCTTGAGACTGAGCGGTTAAAGCCGTGATCCAAAGCAAAAAAAAGAGTGTGCTTAAGATCTCTGGACACCTCTAATTGGGGACTCTAGCAAAGCTGAGTCACAATCTGAAAAGGTTCACCCAGTTATGTGTCTATGGCATTTATGTATCCGGTGGTAATACTGGAAAACAAAGTGCTTAGGGCCACGGCCAAGACTCATAAAGTAGCTTGATGAGCGGATAATTTATACGCTTTTTTGCATTGTTTTTAGTATGTTTTTAGTAGGATCTAGTTACTTTTAGGGATGTTTTTATTAGTTTTTATGTTAAATTCACAATTTTGGACTTTACTATGAGTTTGTGTATTTTTCTGTGATTTCAGGTATTTTCTGGCTGAAATTGAGAGACTTGAGCAAAAATCAGATTCAGAGGTAGAAGAAGGACTGCTGATGCTGTTGGATTCTGACCTCTCTGCACTCAAAGTGAATTTTCTGGAGCTACAGAACTCAAAATGGCGCACTTCCAATTGCGTTGAAAAGTAAACATCCAAGGCTTTCCAGAAATATATAATAGTCCATACTTTGGCCGAGTTTAGACGACGTAAAAGGGCGTTGAACGCCAGTTCCACGCTGCTCTCTGGAGTTAAACGCCAGAAACACGTTACAAGCCAGAGTTGAACGCCAAAAATACGTTACAAACTGGCGTTCAACTCCAAGAATGACCTCTCCACGTGGAAAGCTAAAGCTCAGCCCAAGCACACACCAAGTGGGCCCCGGAAGTAGATTTATGCATCAATTACTTACTTCTGTAAACCCTAGTAACTAGTTTAGTATAAATAGGACTTTTTACTATTGTATTAGATGATCTTTGGAAGATCCTGGATTGTATTTTTGATCCTGTGATCTCGTTTTGGGGGCTGGCCATTCGGCCATGCCTGGACCTTTCACTTATGTATTTTCAACGGTAGAGTTTCTACACTCTATAGATTAAGTTGTGGAGCTCTGTTGTTCCTCATGAATTAATACAAAGTACTACTGCTTTTCTATTTAATTCAACTTGTTCCGCTTCTAAGATATTCATTCGCACTTCAACATGAATGTGATGAACGTGACAATCATCATCATTCCCCCACGAACGCGTGCCTGACAACCACTTCCGTTCCACTTTAGATTGAATGATTATCTCTTGGATCTTTTAATCAGAATCTTCGTGGTATAAGCTAGATTGATGGCGGCATTCATGAGAATCCGAAAAGTCTAAACCTTGTCTGTGGTATTCCGAGTAGGATTCTGGGATTGAATGACCGTGACGAACTTCAAACTCGCGAGTGCTGGGCGTAGTGACAGATGCAAAAGGAGGGTGAATCCTATTCCAGTATGATCGAGAACCTCAGATGATTAGCCGTGCTGTGACAGAGCATTTGGACCATTTTCACAAGAGGATAGGATGCAACCATTGACCACGGTGATGCCTCCAGATGATTAGCCATGCAGTGACAGCGCATCGAACCATTTTCACAGAGAAGATAAAAAGTAGCCATTGACAATGGTGATGTCCTTACATAAAGCCAGCCATGGAAAGGAGTAAGATTGATTGGATGAAGACAGCAGGAAATCAGAAGATCAGAGAAACGAAAGCATCTCCATACGCTTATCTGAAATTCTCACCAATGATATACATAAGTGTTTCTATCTTTATTTTCTATTTATTTATTATAAATTTTCGAAAACTCCATAACTATTTTATATCCGCTTGACTGAGATTTACAAGGTGACCATAGATTGCTTCATACCGACAATCTCCGTGGGATCGACCCTTACTCACGTAAGGTTTTATTACTTGGACGACCCAGTGCACTTGCTGGTTAGTTGTATCGAAGTTGTGAATGAAAAACGATTTATTAAGACGTGCGTACAGAGTTTTTGGCGCCGTTGCCTGAGATCACAATTTCATGCACCAAGTTTTTGGCGCCGTTGCCGGGGATTGTTCGAGTTTGGACAACTGACGGTTCATCTGGTTGCTCAGATTAGGTAATTTTCTTTTTGTTTTATTTTCAAAAAATTTTCAAAAATCTTTCAAAAATTTTTATTATGTTCTTCAGAATTTTTAAGAATGAATTCTAGTGTTTCATGATGATTTGTTGAATCCTGGCTGGCTGTAAGCCATGTCTAATCTTTTGGACTGGGGTTTCAACATATCATCCCAAGAGCTTGTTGATCTTCACATACTTAGTTGCTCTATAAATGGAAAGTATAAATATCCTCTAAAGCTTGGCTGGCTAGTAAGCCATGCCTAACCCTCAGATTGTAGCTTTAGAATAAGAGTACAAGATTCCTGGAATTCATATTAAAAATTTTGGAATCCTTATTTTTCTTTTTCACACTAATTTTCGAAAAATATAAAATAAAAATACAAAAAAATCATAAAATCAAAAAAAAATCAAAAATATTTTGTGTTTCTTGTTTGAGTCTTGAGTCAATTTTTGAGTTTGGTGTCAATTGCATACTCATCTTGCATTTTTCGAAAATTGTATTCATGCATTGCATTCATCATGATCTTCAAGTTGTTCTTGATAAAACCTTCTTGATTGATCTTCATATTATATTGTTTTGTGTTGTATGGTGTTTTTCATATGCATTCTTGAATTCTTAGTGTCTAAGCATTAAAGATTTCTAAGTTTGGTGTCTTGCATATTTTCTTTGCATCAAAAATTTTTCAAAAATAAGTTCTTGGTGTTCATCTTGATCTTCAAAGTGTTCTTGGTGTTCATCTTGACATTCATAGTGTTCTTGCATTCATCACATGTTTTGATCTAAAATTTCCATGCATTGAGCATTTTCATTGTTTTTCTCTCTCATCATTAAAAATTCAAAAAAAAAATATCTTTCCCTTTTTCACTCATAAATTTCGAAAATTTGAGTTGACTTTTTCAAAAAATTTTAAAATCTAGTTTTTTTTATGAGTCAAATCAAATTTTCAATTTAAAAATCTTATCTTTTCAAAATCTTTTTCAAAAATCAAATCTTTTTCAAAACTAATTTCAATCATATCTTTTCAAAAATATCTTTTTATCTTATCTTTTTCAAAATCATATCTTTTTCAAAAATTTGATTTTAAAATATCTTTTCTAACTTCTTATCTTTTTATCTTTTCAAAATTGATTTTCAAATTTGTTTCAACTAACTAACTAACTTTTTGTTTGTTTCTTATCTTTTTCAAAACTACCTAACGAACCCTCTCTCTCTAATTTTCGAAAATATCTTCCTCTTTTTCAAAAATTCTTTTTAATTAACTAATTGTTTCAAAATTCAATTTTAATTTATTTCTTCTTTTAATTTTCGAAAATTCTCTTTCTCTCTCATCTCCTTCTATTTATTTATTCATCTACTAACACTTCTCTTCATCTCACATCTCTGCTCTTCTCACCCTTGTGTTTCTTTCCTTACATTACATTCTTTTCTTCTTCTTTTCCTCTACTCACACAAGGACCTCTATACTGTGGTAAAAAGGATCCCTATTATTATTATTTTTCTGTTCCCTCTTTTTTATATGAGCAGGAGCAAAGACAAGAATATTCTTGTTGAAGCAGATCCAGAACCTGAAAGGACTCTGAAGAGAAAACTAAGAGAAGCTAAATTACAACAATCCAGCAAGCACCTTTCAGAAATTTTCGAACAGGAAGAGGAGATGGCAGCCGAAAATAATAATAATGCAAGGAGGATGCTTGGTGACTTTACTGCACCTAATTCCAATTTACATGGAAGAAGCATCTCCATCCCCACCATTGGAGCAAACAATTTTGAGCTGAAACCTCAATTAGTTTCTCTGATGCAGCAGAACTGCAAATTCCATGGACTTCCATCTGAAGATCCTTTTTCAGTTCTTAACTGAATTTTTGCAGATCTCTGATACTGTTAAGACTAATGGAGTAGATCCTGAAGTCTACAGGCTCATGCTTCTCCCTTTTGCTGTAAGAGACAGAGCTAGAGTGTGGTTGGACTCTCAACCCAGAGATAGCCTGAACTCTTGGGATAAGCTGGTCACGGCTTTCTTAGCCAAGTTCTTTCCTCCTCAAAAGCTGAGCAAGCTTAGAGTGGATGTTCAAACCTTCAGAGAGAAAGAAGGTGAATCCTTCTATGAAGCTTGGGAGAGACACAAGCAACTGACCAAAAAGTGTCCTTCTGACATGCTTTCAGAATGGACCATCCTGGATATATTCTATGATGGTCTGTCTAAATTAGCTAAGATGTCATTGGACACATCTGCAGGTGGATCCATTCACCTAAAGAAAACGCCTGCAGAAGCTCAAGAACTCATTGACATGGTTGCTAATAACCAGTTCATGTACACTTCTGAGAGGAATCCTGTGAGCAATGGGACGCCTCAGAAGAAGGGAGTTCTTGAAATTGATACTCTGAATGCCATATTGGCTCAGAACAAAATATTGACTCAGCAAGTCAATATGATTTCTCAGAGTCTGAATGGAATGCAAGCTGCATCCAACAGTACTCAAGAGGCGCCTTCTGAAGAAGAGGCATATGATCCTGAAAACCTTGCAATAGTAGAGGTAAATTACATGGGTGAACCATATGGAAACACCTATAATCCCTCATGGAGAAATCACCCAAATCTCTCATGGAAGGATCAAAAGCCTCAACAAGGCTTTAATAATGGTGGAAGAAATAGGTTTAACAATAGTAAACCTTTTCTATCATCCACTCAGCAACAGACAGAGAACTCTGAACAAAATACCTCTAATTTAGCAAACTTAGTCTCTGATCTATCTAAGGCCACTGTAAGTTTCATGAATGAAACAAGGTCCTCCATTAGAAATTTGGAAGCACAAGTGGGCCAGCTGAGTAAAAGAGTCACTGAAATCCCTCCTAGTACTCTCCCAAGCAATACAGAAGAAAATCCAAAAGGAGAGTGCAAGGCCATTGAAATGACCATCATGGCCGAATCCAAGAAAGAAGGGGAGGACGTGAATCCCAAGGAAGAAGACCTCCTGGGGCGTCCAGTGATCAATAAGGAGTTTCCCTCTGAGGAACCAAAGGAATCTGAGACTCAACTAGAGACCATAGAGATTCCATTAAAACTCCTTATGCCATTCATGAGCTCTGATGAGTATTCCTCTTCTGAAGAGAATGAGGATGTTACTAAGGAGCAAGTTACCAAGTACCTTGGTGCAATCATGAAGCTGAATGCCAAATTATTTGGTATTGAGACTTGGGAAGATGAACCTCCCTTGTTCACCAATGAACTAAGTGATCTGGATCAACTGACATTACCTCAGAAGAAATAGGATCCTGGAAAGTTCCTAATACCTTGTACCATAGGCACCATGATCTTTGAAAAGACTTTGTGTGACCTTGGTTCAGGGATAAACCTCATGCCCCTCTCTGTAATAGAGAAACTGGGAATCTTTGGGGTGCAAGCTGCTAAAATCTCATTAGAGATGGCAGACAATTCAAGAAAACAGGCTTATGGACAAGTAGAGGACGTGTTAATAAAGGTTGAAGGCCTTTACATCCCAGCTGACTTCATAGTCCTAGATACTGGGAAGGATGAGGATGAATCCATCATCCTTGGAAGACCCTTCCTAGCCACAGCAAGAGCTGTGATTGATGTTGACAGAGGCGAATTAGTCCTTCAATTGAATGAGGACTCCCTTGAGTTTAAAACTCAAGGACATCCTTCTGCAAACATGGAAAAGAGGCACAGTAAGCTTCTCTCAAAACAGAGTCAACCAGAGCCCCCACAGTCAAACTCTAAGGTTGGTGTTGGGAGGCCACAACCAAACTCTAAGTTTGGTGTTGGAGAGTCTCAACAATGCTCTTAACATCTGTGAGGCTCCATGAGAGCCCACTGTCAAGCTATTGACATTAAAGAAGCACTTGTTGGGAGGCAACCCAATTTTTTATTTATCTAATTTTAATTTATTTTTATTGTTATTTCATGTTTTATTAGGTTCATGATCATGTGGAGTCACAAAATAAATATAAAAATTGAAAACGGAATCAAAAACAGCAGAAGAAAAATCACACCTTGGAGGAGGATCTCACTGGCGTTTAAACGCCAGTAAGGAGCATTTGTCTGGCGTTCAACGCCAGAACATGTTTCTGGCGTTGAACGCCAGAAACAAGCAGCATCTTGGCGTTCAGACGCCAGAAATGCACAGTGAAGAAGAGCTGGCGCTGAACACCAGAAACAAGCATCTGGCTGGCGTTCAACGCCAGAAATATGCTGCATCTGGGCGTTGAACGCCCAGAACAAGCATCAATTCGGCGTTTAAACACCAGAATTGCATGCAAAGGAATTTTACATGCCTAATGGGTGCAGGGATGCAAATCCTTGACACCTCAGGATCTGTGGACCCCACAGGATCAACTCAGCATCTGTGGACCCCACAGGATCCCCACCTACCTCCACTCACTCTCTTCCCTCTTCTCAATGTTCATCTTCTCTTCCCAATAAACACTCTTCCCTAAAACTCTTCACCAATCACCTCAATCTCTCTTCCCTATCACCACTTCACCACTCACATCATCCACTCTTCCCCATAAACCTACCTCATAAACTCCACCTACCTTCAAAATTCAAAATCAATTTCCCACCCAAAACCCACCTTTATGGCCGAACCTTACCCCCCCTCCCTTCCCTATATATAGCCCTCCATTCTTCCTCATTTTCACACCACACAACCATCTCTTCTCTTCTTGGCCGAATACACCTCTCCCTCCTCTCCTCCATATTTTCTTCTTCTTCTTCATCTATTCTTTCTTCTCTTGCTCGAGGGCGAGCAAAATTCTAAGTTTGGTGTGGTAAAAGCATAAGCTTTTTGTTTTTCCATTACCATTGATGGCACCCCAAGACCGGAGAATCCTCTAGAAAAGGGAAAGGGAAGACCAAAGCTTCCACCTCCGAGTCATGGGAGATGGAAAAATTCATCTCCAAAGCTCATCAAGACCACTTCTATGATGTTGTGGCCAAAAAGAAGGTGATCCCCGAGGTCCCTTTCAAACTCAAGAGAAATGAGTAGTTCCCATTGAGGAAGAGAAGTCCATCACTAAGAAAAGGATGGAGTAAACAAGAGAGCCCATTCATGGAGCTCAAGAGACGCATGAAGCTCATCACCATGAGATCCCGGAGATGCCTCAAATGAATTTTCCTCCACAAAACTATTGGGAGCAAATCAACACCTCCATAGGAGAATTAAGTTCCAACATGGGACAATTAAGGGTGGAACATCAAGAGCACTCCATCATCCTTCATGAAATTAGAGAAGATCAAAAAGCAATGAGGGAGGAGCAACAAAGACAAGGAAGAGACATAGAAGAGCTCAAGGACATCATTGGTTCCTCAAGAAGGAAACGCCACATTCACTAAGGTGGACTCATTCCTTGCTCTTAAATTTTCTGTTTTTCGTTTTCTTTATGTTAAATGCTTATCTATGTTTGTGTCTTATTACATGATCATTAGTATTTAGTAACTATGTCTTAAAGTTATGAATGTCCTATGAATCCATCACCTCTCTTAAATAAAAATGTTTTAATTCAAAAGAACAAGAATTACATGAGTTTCGAATTTATCCTTAAACTTAGTTTAATTATATTGATGTGGTGACAATGCTTCTTGTTTTCTGAATGAATGCCTGAACAGTGCATATGTCTTTTGAAGTTGTTGTTCATGAATGTTAAATATGTTGGCTCTTGAAAGAATGATGACAAGGAGACATGTTATTTGATAATCTGAAAAATCATAAAAATGATTCTTGAAGCAAGAAAAAGCAGCAAAGAACAAAGCTTGCAGAAAAAAAATAATTTATACGCTTTTTGGCATTGTTTTTAGTATGTTTTTAGTAGGATCTAGTTACTTTTAGGGATGTGTTTATTAGTTTTTATGTTAAATTCACAATTCTGGACTTTACTATGAGTTTGTGTGTTTTTCAGTGATTTCAGGTATTTTCTGGCTGAAATTGAGGGACTTGAGCAAAAATCAGATTCAGAGGTAGAAGAAGGACTGCTGATGCTATTGGATTCTGACATCCCTGCACTCAAAGTGGATTTTCTGGAGCTACAGCACTCAAAATGGCGCGCTTTTAATTGCGTTGGAACGTAGACATTCAGGGCTTTCCAGAAATATATAATAGTCCATACTTTGGCCGAGTTTAGATGACGTAAAAGGGCGTTGAATGCCAGTTCTACACTGCTGTCTGGAGTTAAACGCCAGAAACACGTTACAAGCCAAAGTTGAACACCAGAAATACGTTACAAACTGGCGTTCAACTCCAAGAATTACCTCTCCACGTGGAAAGCTAAAGCTTAGCCCAAGCACACACCAAGTGGGCCCTAAAAGTGGATTTATTCATCAATTACTTACTTCTGTAAACCCTAGTAACTAGTTTAGTATAAATAGGACTTTTTACTATTGTATTAGATGATCTTTGGAAGATCCTGGATTGTATTTTTGATCCTGTGATCTCGTTTTGGGGGCTGGCCATTCGGCCATGCCTGGACCTTTCACTTATATATTTTCAACGGTAGAGTTTCTACACTCCATAGATTAAGGTGTGGAGCTCTGCTGTTCCTCATGAATTAATACAAAGTACTACTACTTTTCTATTCAATTCAACTTGTTCTGATTCTAAGATATTCATTCGCACTTCAACATGAATGTGATGAACGTGACAATCATCATCATTCCCCCACGAACGCGTGCCTGACAACCACTTCCGTTCCACTTTAGATTGAATGATGATCTCTTTGATCTCTTAATCAGAATCTTCGTGGTATAAGCTAGATTGATGGCGGCATTCATGAGAATCCGGAAAGTCTAAACCTTGTCTGTGGTATTCCGAGTAGGATTCTGGGATTGAATGACCGTGACGAACTTCAAACTCGCGAGTGCTGGGCGTAGTGACAGACGTAAAAGGAGGGTGAATCCTATTCCAGTATGATCGAGAACCTTAGATGATTAGCCGTGCTGTGACAGAGCATTTGGACCATTTTCACAAGAGGATAGGATGCAGCCATTGACCACGGTGATGCCTCCAGATGATTAGCCATGCAATGACAGCGCATCGGACCATTTTCACAGAGAAGATGAAAAGTAGCCATTGACAATGGTGATGTCCTTACATAAAGCCAGCCATGGAAAGGAGTAAGATTGATTGGATGAAGACAGCAGGAAAGCAGAAGATCAGAGGAACGAAAGCATCTCCATACGCTTATCTAAAATTCTCACCAATGATATACATAAGTGTTTCTATCTTTATTTTCTATTTATTTATTATAAATTTTCGAAAACTCCATAACTATTTTATATCCGCCTGACTGAGATTTACAAGGTGACCATAGCTTGCTTCATACCAACAATCTCCGTGGGATCGACCCTTACTCACGTAAGGTTTTATTACTTGGACGACCCAGTGCACTTGCTGGTTAGTTGTATCGAAGTTGTGAATGAAAAAACGATTTATTAAGACGTGCATACAGAGTTTTTGGCGCCGTTGCCTGAGATCACAATTTTGTGCACCATAGCTGTGTTCAAGAATCAACATACTGAACTAGGAGAATCAATAACACTATTTAAATTCTGAGTTCCTATAGATGCCAATCATTCTGAACTTCAAAGGATTAAGTGTGATGCCAAAACTGTTCAGAAGCAAAAATCTACTAGTCCCGCTCATCTAATTGGAGTTAAGTTTCATTGATATTTTGGAATTTATAGTATATTCTCTTCTTTTTATCCTATTTGATTTTCAGTTGCTTGGGGACAAGCAACAATTTAAGTTTGGTGTTGTGATGAATGGATAATTTATACGCTTTTTGGCATTGTTTTTACATAGTTTTTAGTATGATTTAGTTAGTTTTTAATATATTTTTATTAGTTTTTAAATAAAAATCATATTTCTGGACTTTACGTTGGAAAGTAGACATCCAGGGCTTTCCAGCAATATATAATAATCCATACTTTGCCCGAGTTTTGATGATGCAAACTGGCATTCAAACGCCAACTTCCTACCCTATTCTGAAGTTAAACGCCAGAAACAGGTTACAAACTAGAGTTAAACGCCACAAATAGGCTGCAACCTGGCGTTTAACTCCAAGAGAAGCCTCTACATGTGTAAAGCTCAATGCTCAGCCCAAGCACACACCAAGTGGGCCCCGGAAGTAGATTTTTGCACTATCTGCACTTAGTTACTTATTTTCTGTAACCCTAGCTACTAGTTTAGTATAAAAACAACTTTTAGAGACTTACTATGGATCTCATGACATTTTACATGTTTCATATTATATTTCTGACGGCATGAGTCTCTAAACCCCATTGTTGGGGGTGAGGAGCTCTACTGTGTTTCGATGAATTAATGCAATTACTACAGTTTTTCATTCAATCACGCCTGTCTCTATTCTAAGATATTCATTCGCACTTCATCCTGATGAATGTGATGATCCGTGACATTCATCACCATTCTCAACCTATGAACGCGTGCCTGACAACCACTTCCGTTCTACCTTAGATTGAGTGTATATATCTTAGCCTCTTGGTTCATAATCAGAGTCTTCGTGGTATAGGCTAGGACTATTGGCGGCCATTCCTGAGATCCAGAAAGTCTAAACCTTATCTGTGGTATTCCGAGTAGGATCTGGGATAGGATGACTGTGACAAGCTTCAAACTCACGAGTGCTGGGCGTAGTGACAGACGCAAAAGGATCAATGGATCCTATTCCAACATAAGTGAGAACCGACAGATGATAAGTCGTGCGGTGACAGCGCATTTGGACCATTTTCACTGAGAGGATGGATGGTAGCCATTGACAACGGTGATCCACCAACATACAGCTTGCCATGGAAGGAGCCTTGCATGCGTGAAGAAGAAGACAGTAGGAAAGCAGAGATTCGGAAGACAGAGCATCTCCAAATCCTCAATCTGTTCTCCATTACTGCATAACAAGTATTATTTAATTTATGCTATTTACTCTTCATAAACCTAATCATTTTTATTACTAATTTTCTGACTAAGAATTACAAAATAACCATAGCTTGCTTCAAGCCAACAATCTCCGTGGGATCGACCCTTACTCACGTAAGGTATTACTTGGACGACCCAGTGCACTTGCTGGTTAGTGGTACGAGTTGTGAAAAGTGTGATTTACAATTTGTGCACCAATAGATCAGTCCTTCCGTTCAAAAACCTCCGTCAGACCCAACAGAAAAGTTTGAAGTGGCTCTTCTTCTGCTTACGTGGCATTACGGCTGCCCACGTGGCACGTTAGTGGAATGGAGCTTTTGAAAAATGGACAAAAAAGTCCTTGTCGGTCAAATAGCCACAATTGGTTTGGTTCTCTCAACTCTGTGATTTGCTTCACCTTTCTGCCAATCTGCTCCATATGCAAGGGAATCATGCTTCTTATAAGTTTCCAACACTTGCACTTCGTTGCCCTTAATGGAAACAATTGCAAAACCATTGTGCATACATGCATCCAAGACCAAGTTTGGAATGTAGGGATGGTGCTTCACACTCCAAACTCCTTCCCCTAAGCCAATTGAAGTCACATTAACGGGTTTTGAGATTGTTCTCAAGTCCCATACCCTCAAGGTTTCGTCGTAGCTACCAGTTACTAAGCTATATGGATCATGAGAACTCTTTTGAATACAACAAACCCCCATTTTGTGAGCTTTGGAATTTTGAAATACCATATTAGAAGGACCATCCGTTAAATCCCAATAACTGAATTTACAGTCATCAGAGCCAGTATATACCAAATTTGGTTGGTGGATATCAAATGCGGTTGTCCAGAGTTCAAAGTCATGTGCCTTCCATTCTTCTTGTATTTCCAACATGGATTCAAGGAAAGAAACAATGGATACAGAACCATCAGAAAGCCCCACTGTCATGGATGTGCCTGGTTCCAGTCCAGCTACAAGCACATAGAGTCGCTGATTTTTTCACTGATCATATATATGCTTTAGATTAATCCCTACCATAGTAGCCTAAACGGACAATCCAAATGAATTTGAGGATTAGGGTAGCGATCTAAAAGACGTCGCATTGAGCGACAGGGACTTCTTTGTCCATTTTTCAAAAGCTCCATTCAACTAACGTGCCACGTGAGCAGCTGTAATGCCAGGTAAGCAGAAGGAGAGCCACATCAGACTTTTTCGTTGGGTCTGACGGAAGCTTTTGGACGGAAATATTGATCCGTCCAAATTTTAAGGACGTCAGAGGCTTAAAAATATTTTTCAATGGTCAGAGACGAAAATGTCCACGGGATAAAAAGTCAGAGACCTATTTGTCTTTTTCTCTTTTCATTTTAATGATATGTATTTTCTTAATTACTACCTTAATATGACATTATCACTTTTAAGAATAGAAAAATGATCAAAGCTAGATCTGAATATTTTTAGAGCTCTTATTACTGGGCCGAGGAAGGTTTATTTATCATTACTTGTTGTAACTTGGGTGAATAAATTACTAAGCTATCATGAAAGCAAAATGAATAAACAGGCAAGCAGATACAAATAAATAAGTAACGACAGTGTGACATTGGATTTGAATTTAATTAAACATTTTTGGGGTTTATAAATAGGCTTCACAAGTCATATAGTTTTGCAAGATAACCTAGTCCTCCTATCAATAGTTAGCAGTTTCAACTGAATAGAATCACTAAACACTCACCAAATTAAAAGATACATATGGGGACTACTGTAAGTGAAATTCGTGGTCTAATCATAGTTATTTGTTTCTCATTGATCATGCATAGGACAGGAACCTCTGCGGTGAACTACTTAACTCTGGGTTTCACTGAACTTCCACTTAACAGCTCCAATCTTCATAACCATAAGCCTTATAATCTACCCATAAATGCACGCTACAGCTTTAAGCACGGAGTGCACAAGTTTTGGTTATACTCCATGTTTTAATTTTGTGTTTAAATTTTTCTATTTGAATCGAATATACCCTTATATTTTTAGAAAGTTTAAGACTAATCCAATAATAATGTATGATAATTATATCTGATTTGTTTGTGTTAAACGTTATTCTTGTGAAATTATTACTAAATTGATCCTAAAGTTTTTGAAAAATTAGCCACTACGAGTATATTTGATACAAATAAAAAAGTTTTAGGACAAAATTAAAATAAAATAAAACTTAGGGGTATTTTTAAAATTTTTAACAAATTTCAAGGACAAAAAATATACTTTACCCATATCTATATTATATCCATGCCAAATTTTGTAGTGATCGTTAGTTTTGTCGGTAAGATAATACAATTTGTATACCAAAAATCAGTCACTAAATCAGCTAATCTGTATTAAATACATCTTGAAATATAATATATACATTGAAAATCAGTTAAACAAAAAAAAATTATTCATATATAGTTTTCATGTGAAATTATTAGTTGAAAATCGTTAGATGGATTTGACTAAATTGTTATTTAACGACTCCTAACTATCAACTTCACATATTAGAGTATTTAGTGTTCATGTTTATATACAAATATACAATAGTCGATTTAGTAATTAACTAGTATTTTTAATTATATTAGGGAATATAATGTTTTTTAAACTATGTCGGTTTATTCTGATATTATAGATTATGTCACAAAAGATTTATAAAATCAAACAACTTTTACAAAAAGATCGTAGGGGACAAAAGTCTCCGTCGGCTAAAAAGACCAGGATCTTCTTATATAAAAAATCAAATAATAAGATTTATAGTTATTATTTTCATGTGAAAGAGTTTAATTTATTACTAATAATTAATTTTAATATTCATTATCTAAAATTTGAAAGGATTTAATTTGTATAATTTTAATTAGGTGTTAAGTCTGTTGCACAAATAGAAATAATTAATTTTCATGCTTGTTATTTAAAAATAATATTTTTTCTCTCTTTGTATATAAAAATATAATTAGATATTAGTATAAAAAAATTATTTTAATAGCTATAAAATTAACTCAAAATTAATTTTTTAAATAATTGAATATTGATTTTAATTTTTAATCATAATTAGATAGTAATATATAATATAGCTATATTTCAATTACAATTTTAATATTTTAATTTTAATTTTAATACAATTAAAGAATGTCATGTTGCACATTTTGATTATCAAATTTGTAATCAGTCATTGATAATAGTAATGATATATAAAAGATATAGAGTGGTTGAAAGAATAAAAGGGATAGATAAAGGGATAGGGAGGAGGGGAGAACTCTTTAATTTTGGAGGGAAAGATTTTATTTCAATTGCAATGAGTAAATGACATGTGGCACATTTTGGTTGTAAAATTAGTAGGGAAGAAGGAATAATTTTTTAATTTTGGAGGAAAATATTTGATTTTAATTGCAATAATGAGGGAGTGACATGTGTCATATTTTGGTTGTAAAATTAGTAGGAAGGAATGTAAAACTCTTTAATTTTGAAAGGAAATATTTGATTTCAATTACAATGAGAAAGTGACATGTGACATATTTTGATTATAAAATTAGTAAGATATAATAAATAATAGATTTTTAATGTGCACATAACATTTGTATAAAATTAGTGAAAATTTATTTGTAGTTATCGATATTGATGGTTGAAAACGATTAGATGATTTAACATGTTTAACTAAATTATTATTTAATAATTTTTAATTAGGGTAAAAGTATACTTTTTGTTCCTTAAGTTTGGCAAAAATTTTAAAAATATCCCTAAGTGTTATTTTGTTTCAATTTTGTTCTAAAAGTTTTCGATTTTCATCAACTATACCCTCAACGGCTAAATTTTTAAAAAATTTAAGAGCAATGTAACAATAATGCATGAAAATTATACTTGATTTGCTTGTGTTGAGGATTCTTATATAATTGTTGTTAAATTGGTCTTAAATTTTTTAAAAAATTAGCCGTCAAGGTTATATTTAATGCAAATCGAAAACTTTTGGGATAAAATTGAAACAAAATAAAACTTAAAAGTATTTTTAAAACTTTTATCAAATTTTAGGACAAAAAACATACTTTACCCTTCTTAATTATTAACTTTACATTGTAAGAACAATTACACATAAGTTTTTACCAATTTTTTTTATCCGACATGTATATTAATTTTTTAATTTATTTTTCGAGGGGTACGACTATTCCCATGGGATCTGGCAATTTGAAGGGCATGGGTTTGTGCCGTATGACACATCGGGAGTGTGCATCATGCAAGTTTTTGGGGCACACCCGAAGAGAGCCACGACTCTTATGTTGAGAATGATTGACGGTTGGCTTGCATATTATGGGGGTCCATTCCTGGTTCCAAACATGTGGGAGAGATGGTTCCGTTTGAATGTGATCCATGATGTGGAGGCCTCCATCGTGAAGGTTTATGTTGATGGTGTTCAAGTTTACCAAGCACCTGGTCATGGTGGTTCCTTCCACTACTTCAAATTTGGGCTTTATGCACAACCTAATGCTTCCTACTACATGGAATCCCGCTGGAAAGGAATTAGAGTTCTCAAGAAAGATTATTACTAATTTTTGGGTCTTATTTCATAAATTGTTCAAGATTTATATATATTTGTGTGCTTATATATTTCATCTCATGCTTTTCTAAACTCTTGCTATAAAAGAATAATATAGATTTTGTTTATATATTGGTCTAAATTAAATTTTAGAAAAAAAATATAGAGAGTTAAATTTGATAAATCTGTTTCAAGTAATTTTTTAATTAAAGTTTATTTTAACTCTTCACTACAAAAATAGTTAATTAAAATGACATTGATATTATGACAATTTTATAGAAATATCATAGCTTTTGTTAATTTGAATAATTTCGATAGTTAGTTTATGCTATAATGCTCATATATTTTGGCGATTTTTGTTGAAAGCGTCACTATCAATTTTCTTTTTTAATTTTTTTTTTAACTTGAGAGGTGATATGTTGCATATGAGATAGTGAAAGCCATCATCATATAAGAGGTTTGAAAGTAATGTAATGCAAAGAAAAAATAAATGTATTCATAAATTTTACGAAATAAAAGTACCCATTAAATAAAAAAATAATATTATACTTATGAAAGATGAATTATATACGATAAAAATACAAAAATTTTATTTTTTTTTTACTTTTCAATAAAAATTTCAAATTACTCATACCCTTTATCTTCAACCTTAACTCTATCTTTATTTCTATCTCTTCTTTCTCTTATCCCAAATTTTTATAATCTTTCATTTCATTGAACTTTTCAAATTTTGTTTGCTTTCTTATCGATATTATTTCTGCCTTCCACCATTGTGTGGACCTTCTTCTGACTCCGAAATTTTTTTCAGAAGTTCTATGCAGTCACTAGTATATAAAATTGGTGTTGTAAACCCACGTCTCTTTTGATACCTCCATTAAAAGTTTTGGCTCGCAAATCATCAGAAGCAAGCATTCCGGTAATGGTGGTGTTTCTGCGGCCATGTTCTGTGGTTGTTACTCCTCTTCTGTTGTAGCTACATCTGTTAATGGTTCAGACATTGTTGTTATTTTTGGTTCTATTTCGTGGTTCTGTTGTGGAGTTGTTAGGGTTTCTGCAATAGAATAAAGTTTCGAGCTTTTGTCATTTTCTTGTTTCTCTTTATGACTAGTTTCTTCCAGTTTGTCGAGATTTGGATGGCGTTCTAGGTTGAAACGCATGAACAATTTCTATCCTAATTGTGATTTTTTTCTTCTTCTTTCATATGCTGATTGTTACTTTCATGAGCTTCTTCACTATTCTACGTTTGTTTTTATTTTAATTTTGCAACTTTCCTGCACCGCTAGTTCTTCTTCTGGTTTCTTCATGAGTGATGATGCTTTGTTGTATTCTTCAATGAACCAACGCAAAATCATTGTACCACCTAAATGACCAATCAAAATGACCATCGCTTGAATTCCACAAACCCAAACTCCAGTATTATCTTGTTTTTTTAATCGACCACTGTAAAGAATGAAACCGATATCCATTAACATTGTATATCGAGTAGCTAATTCTCTTATTCATTTGACCCCAACTAAGTGCAACTAGTTCTAATCTGTTGTGTCAGTTAGATGCACGTTGACGTATTCTCTGAACCAATGTAAAAAATTGTTCAATAAGGTATCAGAATTTTGCCTCTTAGAATAATTTATATGATAGAATAGGATAAAGAAGTCTTGATTAGATTAAGAAGTTAGTATCTTAATGATTGCAATATTTACAAAAACTTAAAAAACTCACATGAGGTAGGGTGAAATCTGGTCATAGTTAAGCAACACATGCAGATGTGCGGCATCGATTTTCTTCTGCTCTAACCAGTAGTCATTGTCCGCACTCATTGCAGCTCCTTCCGGAGCAAAGATTGGGTATGTTATTCCACTTGACGAGGATTCTCCACTTTCATCATTTTTTGCAACCCTTGTTCTACGTGACTCAACACGAGGCTGAAAATGGAATGAGCAAAATGCAGATATTTCCTTATCTAGGAAAACTTTGCAGATGTTGTCCTCAATCTGAGCTCTGTTCTTCACGGTGCGCTTGAATGAACCAATCATCCTCTCAAATGGATATATTTACCTAAGTTTGACCGGCCCACATAGTATTATTTCGTATGGTAGTTGGATTGCTAAATATTTTATAATGTCAAAAAAGGATGGAGACATATGCAACAAACGCGTTAACCCCCTCAAAGAATTGAAGTTTTAAATTCTCCATCCACCGTTATCCCTATCATACATTCATAGACGATAATTTGGAATCATAATGAAACACACACCCCCTAAAATTTAACGAACAACACAAATTATTAATTTTTTTAGAAAATTTGGTATAGTATACTCTATAATTAGAATCTCCCACTAAATATAATTATCATTTTCTGATAAACGAAATATGTTTCAAACAATTTAAACGATAATTTGGCAGAACTTTTCCTTAATTCAGAGACATCCATCAAATAAATATAACAGTTTTCACAGAGAAAACAGCTGCATGCATAATTATAACATACACACATTCAATAAAATATCAAATCCTAATCGTTCTAGTGCGCAATCCCTTATAGCTCTACAATTTTCCAGCAAACAAGGGTTTCGAGAAGGAGCCGCTACGTGACCTTCTTCCACTTCCATCCTGAAACTCTATCCTAGGAAAAGTAAGTCCAACATAAAATTTGAACAATTTATTGTATTTAGAGATAGAAAACCTACCTGAAATATTACTGCACAAATAACAAAAAACCAGATTCCAACTTATCTAAGAGAAAATAGCACTGTCCTAATAAAAAGGACAACGTATTAAATTCACAAGTTGAAACTAATTTAAAAACTAATTTGAAAGAATAAGTAAAACTCATTATTCCAATTCATTAAAATCTAATTCTAATTTCACTAAACTAACAAAAGGCATGACAAAAATAAGCGACATAAATTTAATGCAATTGAAAGAAACTCATTCAATAAACTCAACTAAAATCTTCTAACAACTCAAGCACTCTTAATCTCACCTTACTTAAGCTACTCTAACATTATTTAATTTTTACATCCATTAAAAGAACAAATCCTAATCACGCACTTCGTTAAACAAATTTAACCACTTCTTTAATAAAAATCCTAACAAAATGCTAAAGTCACAAATTAATATGCAAAAATAAAATAACCATACCAACAATATAAATCTGATGATAGTGGCTGCAGGGTCTCTTTAACGTGGTGGTGATGACAGAGGCAACAATGACGACGATATGAACAACAACCATGGCAGAAGATGCGACGGGAACAACAGCAGTAACGAAATCGATGAGGACGTGTAGCAAGGATGAGCTCCCGGCGGTGGCGACGATGACAGTTCGACGACAAGGGAGAGAGAAGACGAGAAGAGAGAGAGAGCGCATTCGCACAAGTGAGAGGGAAGGGTTTTGCGTTTGAATTTTAATCCAATTTTACCATCGGATTTACTATCAGATTTTTCTGATGGTAAATTACCCAAACGATGCGTTTCATTAAACCGTGATACCGACGGAATATACTGATAGAAAATCCGACAGTAACATTGGCACCGGTGAGTTATATTTTCGCGCCAATAATTACCATCAGCTTTAGCGACGAAAAATTTCTTCTGATGGTAACTTTTTATGGCGACGAATTTCTCCTCTTTTCTGTTGAAAAATCTGACAGTAAATTTGCCATTATTGATCAACGCTAAATCCGACGGTACTCAGTGTTTTTCTTGGAGTAATAGAAGTTGAAGATTGTGAAAATTTGGGATAAGAGAAAGAAGAGATAGATATGGAGATGGAGTTGAAGTTGAAGATAAAGGGTGGGATAATTTCGAAATTTTACTGAAAAATCAACAAAATATTAAAATTTTGGTACTTTTGTCATACCAAACTTATCTTTCATGGTACAACATTAATTTTCTTATTTAATGGGTACTTTTGTTAATGTTCATAAAATTCATGAGTACAAATAATTATTTTTTGTAATGCAAAAAGCCATAACCTTTCATTGTTGTTCATCTTCTCAATGTCCTACACAACGTCGTTGTTCTTGTCCTCACCAGAGCTTCTGGGATCTAATTTGTCGTCGCAAGCAACAGTATTTTTGCTGCCTTCGATAGAGCATTTATATATGATTTAGTTTTGTGCATTTTTATTAGAGGATAAATAGAATTTATTATTTTTTTATTTAGTAGT
>NC_029794.2:106087621-106093136 GCF_000816755.2 Arachis ipaensis | reverse complement strand
GCGTATGATTGATAAATTTTGTGTATCATTAGTTAAAATAATTTATTTTAAAAGAAATTTTAAATCATCGAGATATATATATATAGGAATTAATTATGTTGATTATGCAAAATAACAATGTTAAATTGATTGAGATGATAAATATATTGAATTCTTATTTAAGTAAAATGTTTTGGATGATTTTTGAATTTAAAAAAGTGACCTATAGGGTTTTTTCTATGCTCTGCTAGAGTTTTTGGGAAGTAATCCTAATTTCACAATTTGACGTGCTCAATTATTAAGTGTGTCACATAGATCACAATCATGGCAGCGAATGCTGCTTTCTCAGATTCAGGTCAACGCACAAAACAGGATGATGAAGTCCCAATTATAGTCGTAGAGGAGAAAGATATTCAAGTAGGGGTAGAAAGATGTTCCAAAAGCTTGGTGGGGAGACTTTGGGCAGACAAGCAGTTTTCAGTAGGAACAATAGAACCAGCAATGCAAGCAATTTGGCGACAACTAGAAGGATTCAAGGTAATTGATCATAGCGGGAATATGTTCCAATTCTTCTTTCAAGACAAAAAAGATGTCATAAGGATCGAACGGGGTGCACCATGGCTCTTCAAGAATTATATTTTAAACTTAAAACGGTGGAAGGAGGACAAACATATTGGAGATCTAGATTTCACCCATGTCCCGATGTGGGTTCAATTTTGGGGGCTACCGGAGCACCACAAAACGAAGGACTTAGGATGGAAGCTCGGATGCTCTTTTGGGGAGGTTCTGGATGTGGATATCTTCCAAGTTCGAAGCAAAGAACACAACATAGTTAAGGTACAAGTCAGTTTAGATATCACTAGACCGATTAAAATATCCATGCGTATAGTCGGCCCAAATAAAAAGGTACTGGAAGTTGGTTTGAAGTATGAACGGATAGGAAACTTTTGCAACTATTGTGGCTATGTGGGACACGGGGTAAGGATGTGCAGTTTTCAACTTGATGATTCTTTAAAAGGAGAGGTTAAAAAAGAAAGATGGGGTGAATAGCTGAAATTAGATCAATCAGGTAGAAGAGAGAATCACACAGAAGACAATTTTGACTCTAAGGTGCCGATAAATGAGAAAAGTAGACAAAACAAGATTACAAAGCCTATTCCAGTGAATCTGATCAAGAGTTTGGGTAGTTTGTCAATGCAGTCACAGCAACATCAGAAGGAAAACGAAGGAGAAGAGGTCATGAGTAAAGATCGAACAGTGCAGAATGAACACTTACCAGAACTCCAACTATTCCAAGGGATGTAGGCAACGAAGGAAAAACGAATTTTGGAAAACTACCGAGAAGGAAGTGGAGACTTGGGAATGGGGAGAGAAGGGGAAGAATTTGTGTTCGGAAGCACCACGAATGGGGAGAAGGGACAGAACTTGAAACAACTAGCCCGGAGAAAATTCTTGAAGGTGACCGGAAGCAAAAGAGGGCCCCAGGGAGAAACCATGACTGCCAGAAAAAAGAAGATATGCTCAGCAGAGGATGAAGCTAGCATTGATGAAGAGGGAGAGGGTGCCACCCCACATTTGGCACCTAACGATCCATGAAGATGATGATGTGGAACTGTCCGGGTATGGGGAATCCCCTGACAGTTCACAACATACAAGGGATCTGTAGATCCCATTCACCCGAGGTAATGTTTTTATGCGAAACATAAAATATTACCTTGAATGTAAATAGCCACTGCAACAAAGTTGGATATCAGCAGGTTTATTGTGTCGATCCGAGAGGAGGTTCTGGAGGTTTGGCACTGGCTTGGAAGGAGGATAGTAGAATTTCAGTACGATCTAGTGATGACTTTTTCATCCACTTTGATTGGGTAGACATTGCCAATAAAAAACGATGGGAAGTAATGGCAGTTCATTTACATTGTGAAGAGAGCATTCATTAAGCCCCTACTTTTTTGTGATAGGAGATTTTAATGCCATATCCGCTTCTCATGAAAAGGAAGGGGGACGCAGGAAATCAGCTGCATCAATTGAGGTGTTTAATAAGTTTATTAATGATGGGGAGTTAGTGGATTTGGGATATGAAGGAAGGAAGTTCACCTGGAGTAATCGACAATACGGAGAGAATCTTATCCAGGAAAGGATAGACAGATGCCTTTCTTCTCTCCAGTTTCGAACAGATTATTCGAGAGCAGCAATTCTTCACCTAGAAGACTCGGATTCTGACCACCGTCCGCTTTTATTAATGGCAGATAGAGAGGTACATAAAACTAAGAGAAGGTTTTGGTTCCAAGAAAGGTGGTGTGATAGTGAGGAGGTTCGGCATATTGTGGAAGAAGCTTGGCACTCACAATTTGAAGGCTCTCCAATGTTCAAGTTCTTTTCCAAATTGAAGAAATGTAGACATGGACTAGTGAAATGGCAAAAATCCAGTTCAAACAACTCTCAAGGAAATTTCAGAATTAAGAATCAAAATAGAACAAGAAAAACTCAAAGGCACAGGAGCAGATAGAATAAAGATTCTTCAATTAGAGGAGGAGTTATTCGAAGCCTATTTACAAGAGGAGAGATATTAGAGAGAAAAATCCAGAATTCAATGGTTGAAATGGGGTGATCAAAATACCAAATTTTTTCATGCCAATGCTCAAACTCGAAATCGGAAAAATAAAATTTATAGGCTGCAAGACGGTAATGAAAATTTCAGATCAGACATGGCGGGTATAGCTCAAATTGCTACTGAATACTTTCAAAAATTGTTCACATCTTCAAACCTCAGACCAGCCATGGGCAAACTAGAGGACTTGGAGGCTAAGGTGGATGAAGAAACAAATCAAATACTTACTAGACGAGTAACAGAAGAAGAAATAAAAAAAGCAACATTTTCTATCAATGCATTCTCCGCCCCAAGTGATGCTGGGTTCACTGCTAAATTTTACCAACACTTTTGGGAGATAATTAAAGAGGATCTAAATGCTACCATAAAGAGTTTCTTTGCAGGGGGAAGGATGCTGCGAGCAATGAATCATACTCATATATGTCTAATCCCAAAGGTGCCAAATACAGAATCCATGACCCAGGTTCGTCCGATTAGCCTTAGCAGCGTCTTCTACAAGATTATTTCCAAGATTCTTGTTCATAGAATGCAGGGTATGTTGGATTAAATTATTAGTAATAATCAGAGTGCCTTTATTAAAGGGCGCCTGATTAGTGATAACATCCTAATTGCACATGAATTTATGCATTGTTTGAAAAACAAAAATTATGGAGACTATGAGGTGGCAGTAAAACTCGATATGAGTAAGGCTTACGACAGAGTTGAATGGTCTTTTGTTTGGGAGATTATGAAGAAGCTTGGTTTTTGCAAGAAATGGGTGGACTGGATTAAAGAGTGTGTTACCACAGTGTCCTACTCTGTTACTGTGGATGAACAACCATATGGTTTTTTCAAACCATGTAGGGGATTGCGACAAGGTGATCCCCTCTCCCCCTACCTTTTTCTATTTTGTGCAGAAGAACTTTCCCATCTGCTCCACAGAGGAGAACAGAGGAGAGAAATCTTAGGTTTAAGACTCAACGGTAGATGCCCTATAGTCAGCCACTTATTCTTTGCAGATGATTCTATTCTCTTTTGCAAGGCAAACGAGGTAGAATGCAACAAGCTGATGGAGATACTGGAGTGCTATGGTGATATTAGTGGGTAGACAATTAATTTCTCTAAGTCATCTATTTTCTATAGCAAGAACACCCCTAGTCCGAACAGAGAATTCTTATCTCAACTACTTCAGATTCCACACGTAGGCAGACAAAATAAGTATTTGGAATTACCAGCAGTGATTAATAGATCAAAAACTCAGACCTTTAACTTTATAAAGGAGAAAGTTGATAAGAAACTACAGGCTTGGAAGCGATCATTATTGTCGGTCTGTGGGAGAAAGGTTTTAATTAAAGTAGTAGCTACGGCTGTTCCGATCTACACTTTGAGCTGTTTCAATCTCCCGGACACACTGCTAGACGAGATTCAGAGAAAGATGATAAATTTCTGGTGGGGAAAAAGGGGTCGGAAAGAAGATTACAATGGATCAGGTGGGATATAATTTGCAGAGAAAAGAAGTATGGAGGATTAGGCTTTAAAGACCTGAAAGCATTTAATCTAGCCATGTTGGCTAAACAAGGCTGGAGAATCATCACAAAACCTAATTCTTTAATCAGCAGAATTTACAAAAGCAAATATTTTAAATTTTCTTCTTTCCTACGGGCTGATACAGGGCGAAATCCTTCTTATGCCTGGAGAAGCTTACTAGAAAGAAGGAAAATTATCAAACAAGGTACTCGTTGGCAAGTGGGACGAGGCAGTCAGATTAGAATTATGGAGGATTGGTGGCTTAAAAATGTGAAGTCAATATCCGCAACAGCAAACAGCTACAGATCCAAATTTGATTTAGGTTAATCAACTCATTCATAATTGACAGTGGAAGGAGGATATAATCAGAAATAATTTCAATCCAGAAATTGTATCAGAAATCTTACAAACTACTATTATGAAAGTTAGAGAAGATCGAATTACCTGGAGAAATGAGAGGGACGGCATGTTCACGGTGGCTTCCGGCTATAATACAGCTTTTCAAATGGTGCATTCTCCAACCAGCCAATTACCTGATTTGTGCAGGAAAAAGAGACTCTGAAATTCGTTGAGGGAACTTCAATGTCCGCCGAAGATTAATGTATTCCTGTGGAAGGCCCTTCATGATGGCATCCCAGTTCGTACTCGACTTTACGAAAGGATACCAACAGTTCCAGATATCTGCCCTAGATGCAACAATTTGGGGGAAACTGTAAATCACTGCTTAATTGATTGCCCAAGGTCACAAGGAGTTTGGCAGAAGTCAGATTTAGGAGCTTACTTGATGCAAAACAGCTTAGAAGAATTTTGGGAGTGATGGAGCCAGTTCATGGAAGGAGCAAGACGAAGATACCATTGGAGGAAGAACTCAGCACTGGCAGCAGTTATTCTATGAAAAATTTGGATCACGAGCAACTTTTTTGTCTTTGAAAATAAAAGTACTTTACCAGATTCGATTATAACTTCATCGCATGAGTTCATTGAGGAAGTGCATAAGACAAATGAGACGTAATATATGTTTAGTTGTGTGTTTAGTCATGCTTTAGTCAAAGAAATGCTAATTGCTTGGAATTCCCTTTATTACATTGTTGTATGATTGTCTAAGGTGAACCCTCATCTCTTATTTATTTTATTTTAATAAATAAATATCATGTTACCTTTGAAAAAAAATGTTTTGAATTTAAATTATAAGAACCAAAATGAAAGAAACCTACTTTTTCGTTTAATCTTAGATGAGAGATAAACAACAATAATTTACAAATTATGTGACATGTAAGCATATTATATCATATATCACCATATGTCGATATCATATATCTTATAATGGAAATTAAGAAGATTGTACGACCTTTTTTAAAAAATATATTTTATTATGTATATTAATAAAAAATATTTTTTTTACTATTTATAAGACTTGAA
>NC_029794.2:106075960-106087613 GCF_000816755.2 Arachis ipaensis | reverse complement strand
CATCCATCTTTATATAATAAAAATTTATATACAGTTATCTTTATGTAAAATTAATAATTAAAAATTATTAAATAAATTTAATCAAATATATTAAATTATTTAACGATTTTTAACTAATATGCAAAAAACACTGTAAGTGAGTTTCTACCCCCTTATATTATAACTTTATAAGTCACTAATTTCAAGACCAAAAAAAAAAAGACACTAATTTAGGCTAAATAATTTGGTTATGGAGTAAAAAAGGGTGTTTTGGCTGGAAATGGAAAACTTAGTGTATTTACACTTGGATGGACGTATCAGATGACAGGTTCAGCACGCAAGGGGCGTGTTACAGGCCCCACCAAGGAGGGGGGTGGAGGCCACGTGGCGGAGACTGGTTGGATGAACCACGCTGCACGTGGGGGCGTGGTGAGTCAACACGCGGGGGCGTGCTGACACGTGTTGAAGCGTGATAGGGGAAGCTTCAAGCATGTGGGGGGCGTGCTGACACGTGGCAAAACATGGTTGGCTGAGGCAGGTAGCATGTGGGGGCGTGTTGAATGCTCCCCTCTATATAAGGCCGAGTTCGGTACCATTTTCACTCCGAATGAGAGTGTGCTTTGTGTAACGACCCAATTTTCAATATTTCTAGATCATACTAGAAATTGAGCGCTACCAATTTGTCTTCCTAATTATTATCTATTATTTATCATATGAGCCTGATTCGTTGCTAAAAGCGTAGTTAATTTGCGAGGTATATATATATTTTTAAAACGTTTGGATTAATAGACGAAATCATTCATAATCAACTCACAACTGATAACAGATAAAACAGTTATAAGCAACCACACATAAATACATCACAAGCAGCTAACAACATTTAGTGATCCAGCCTTTATTAGAGTATAGACTTTTAGTTAGAACACCCCTAGATATAGCTAGATAATAACTATATACATATACATACATACAACATCCCATGTCCTGACCTGTTCAAGAGGTCCCTAAGCTGGCACCTAGGCTAGCCTAGACTCTATACTCACCTAGTCCCTCTAAACTTCTAAAGCGAGGGAAAATACGTTCTAAGCCTTCAAAACTCAAGTCAGGTGGAACGTCATCAAAAGGTAGAACATCATCTGCTACTCCTCTGTATGATCAGACATTGCCATAGGATGTCTCTCTGGTACCTCATGAAGTAGCCACACAACAGGAGTCTCGTACACAGGATTTAGGTTAAAGTTCACGTACAAACGAGGTGTAGACATCGGCTGGTCTCACAGTATATACATATAAACAGAGAACGATATTCACCCTAGACTCAGAAGACTATCTAGAATGGAATCCTCTTTGCAGAACCATCATCAACCAACTACGGTAAGGTACTCTCACTTCCGTCTGAAGGGGGAAAGGAGAGAGAAGGGGTAAGAACCGGGGAGTTCTTATTAGGGTCGGGGTTATTAGTTACGTTCATTAATTCTATGTCGTTTAGCAGACTATTAGCAGAATACAAAGAAGCAGTAAATAGAAAATACAGATAAGTAGAGAAGATAGAGAAAACAGATAGCAGAACACAAACAGAAGAATACAAGAAAATAACACAAACACAAAGAATAGAATACACACAAAGAAAATATACATTCATATAACAAATATAATGGAAGAAATGCACAACCAAGTATGATGCATGTCTAACCTTAATGAAGGTAATGAGCTCATCTGTCGGTTTCTACCCGCTCCCGACGTAACCCGAAGCAGCTGAAACAGGTATGGTTTTTCAGTCAGCATAGGTACAGTTCTCACTAACTGACGTATGCGTCATATCCTCTGTAAGCAGACTCTGCCTTACAGGTGACGGCATTCCAGCCGTGTATGAAATCATATACTTTGTAAGCAATCCTTGCGTTACAGGTGCGACATTCTAGCCGTGTATGAATTAATATCCTCTGCAAGTGATCCCAGGTTATCAGTTGCAGGTATAGCTCTCAATAGCTATGTAGCACTGGAAAACGTTCTGTGGTCGTACACTATTTATCTGACTGCCTCAATGCAGCAGATGAACAAACAAATAACTCTGGAGTTGCCTTAATGTAACAAATGAATAAACAAACATCTCTTGGGTTGCCTCAAGCAACAAATGTACATAAAACAAATATCTCTTTGTTGTATTACTCATCTCTTTTATCTCTTTACTCTACTCTGATTTCTCTACTTAACGTATGTATTTAAAGCTTATGTAAATTTCGGTATGAATAGTTATCCTGTCCCAAGTATAGGTTCATTAAGTCTATATTGAAATAGTTTAACTTTTCATATTATACCTAATCCTAGTCGCAACTTAAGTACTAACTAAGTTGCCCTAGTTCGTTCACTAGTCTCTGTCTGTTTTTCTGTCATTAAAATTTTACAGACTTTTTCTTTGGTTTTTATCTTTTCTTTAACTTTTTATCTTTTCTTTATCTTTGCCTCACTAACATGTTATTACCATTCCCTAAGTGTTTTATGAAGGTAATTATGAGATTTTGCACTTAAAATTGTCTTTCTAAAGCTTTTACAGAAAACTGCCTTTTTCACATTATTTTATTATTTTTATTAAAATATTATTTTTAATTAAATATTATTATTTATTATTTTATTAATATATTTTCGAAAATTACCTTCTTTTAACCTTTTACTTTATAAATTCACTTTTTACCACTCGTAACTTTTAATATTTCTACTTTAACCACCCTAACTTTCAGAAATTACAAAATAACCCCTCAAACACCAAAATATTTACTTCCATACCCTTTCTAAGATCTAAAAGGTGTTCTTCAATGTTCTTCACCACACTCAAAGTGTTCTTCGTATATTCTTCAGATTCTTTCTCTGTTTTTACCCGTTTTTCAGTCTTTTCAACAACCGATTTTTACCAAAATTCAAAATAAATTCCCAGCCACTAAAATCCCATCTTTTCTACATGATTTTAACACAAATTGAACCCCAATTTAAGCTCTAGGGTTTTGTTTTCCAGCAGCCACAAGAACACACATTCATAGCTTGAATTTCATCAAATTTAATCAAATTTTCACCAAAATTTCAACAAGAATTACTCATACAAACAATCAATTTCAAGCACAGCCAAACCATATCATAATCACACAACTCAAACACAATTAATCAAGATTAAATTCGTCAAATCCTACCTTGATTTGCTCCTCCAAATCCGGTTACTCTTTGAAGTGTTCTTAAAGCACTTTTTCCTCCTAAAACACATCAAGAACAACTTTAAAACTCTAAACCATCAACTAAACAAACTTCAGCAGCATCTTAGGAAGGTTATCCTCACCTTAAATGTGCAGGAAATCAAAGATCTTTGGCCCACAAGTCAAGCTAAGCAAGAGATCTAAGGAAGAACATCAAGAAAACACTTGTTTAAGCATGTTTCTTTGAAAACCAAATTGAAGAGGGAGGGAGACAGCCATCTCACCTTATTTCCAGACTTGATAAGTCACATGGTTATGTAGAGGAAGAAGAGAGGATCATTTTGGTGAAATCGGAGTTTTGATTAGAGTTTTAGTTCAGAAGAAATCAAGCTTTGAAGATTAAGTGTTCATGAAAGTTTCTCTCTTTTCTCTCTTGTTATTTTCGGCCAAAATGATGAAATGAGACAGCCTTGGAGGTCTTGGGGGTGTAAGGTGAGTTGTGATTGGTTGGCTTGGAGGTGGGTTAAAATAATATTAAAATATCTCAGGTGTATAACTACTAAAACTAGATGTATTGGAACACTCGTAAAAACATCTCTAAAAATTATTTTCTGAGCTACTAGTATAAATGACACTAGTAACATATTTATTATGAGAATAGAACATATATGATGAGGCCTTAGCATTGCTAAAGTCATCAGAGAGTGCTGGTGCTAAGCTGCACCAGTAAACCGTAAACCTGGTTAAATCGATTTTCTGTTTTTAACTAAAATAGACCAGGTAACCTTATAATATCATTCAAGAAGATTCTAATACTAATATAATGATAATATCATCCTATTATCTCTCTTCTCTCATAAATCGAGTCCCGTTTGTCAAACTGAGACTATTTACGAAAACTAGAATCAAAACTCTTAACCGATACGGTTCAAAAACTAGGTTCTTCGTGACTGCATTATCGAGCTTGCCTCAGAAAAGGTTCTAGCTTAAGGATGACATAATGATAATGAGGATTGAGATGCTTGATGATATAACAGAGGTGTTCCCTTTACTGATCTTTCGGAGAAATTCGTACTTTCAGAAAAGATCTCATGTACTCGAAAATCAGGGTTGTTACATTCTACCCTCCTAAAAGAAAATTTTGCCCTCAAAATTTTAGTTACCTGGGAATAGATGCGGGTAATCAGATTTCATCTTATCTTCCAGTTCCCAAGTGTGCTCTTCTTCTCCTCTTGGTTCCCATGCTACTTTGACTAAGCGAACAGTCTTGCCTCTTAGCTGCTTATCACTTCTTTCTACGATCTGAACTGGTGATGCTTGATATGTCAAATCATTTCATAACTGTACTGTTTCTGGTTGTAAAACGTGACTCTCATCGGGAACATATTTCTTAAGTTGCGAGACATGAAAAATATCATGAAGGTTTGATAAATAAGGAGGAAGGGCTATTTGATAAGCTACTAGACCGACTCTTTTAAGTGTTTGGAAAGGTTCTATGTATTGCGGGTTAAGCCTTTTAGTTTTAAGGGCTCTACCTATTCCAGTAATCGAAGTTACTTTTAGAAAGACATGGTTTCCATCACTAAACTCTAAGGGTCTACGTCTATTATCGGCATAGCTCTTTTGACGGCTTTGTGCTGTCTGGATCTTCCGACGAATCTCCTTTATCTTCTCAGTAGTTTTTTACACTAAGTCTGGACCTAAGACACTAGCTTCTCCATCGTCATTCCAACACAATGGTGTCTGACATCTTCTTCCATAGAGAGCTCAATATGGTGCCATCCCGATACTTTATTGGAAGCTGTTGTTGTAGACGAATTCGACCAACAACAAATACTTATCCCAGCTGCTTTGGTTGTCTATCATACTTGATCGTAACATGTCTTCTAACGTCTGGATTGTCTGCTCTGATTGTCCGTCTATCTGAGGATGGTATGCTATACTCGTGTGCAACTCTGTTTCCAACGCTTTCTGAAAAGCTCTCCAAAATCCAGTAGTAAACCTCGAAACTCGATCTGAAACAATTTACAAAGGTATCCCATGTAGTCGTACAATTTCTTGAATATATATATTCATTCCAGCCTTTCTAAAGTATAGTCAACTCGAATCAGAAAGAAGCATGCCGATTTTGGCAACCTGTCCACAATCACCCAAATGGCATTACGTCCTGTTGAGGTTCTTGGCAATCTCGTGATAAAATCCATAGTGATCTGCTCCCATTTTCATTGTGGTATTTCTAAGGGTTGTAGGGTTCTTGATGGCTTCTGATGTTCCACCTTCACCTTCTGGCAGGTTAAACATTTTAAGACATAATTAGCTACCTCTTTCTTTAAGCCTGGCCACCAGAATATTTGCTTCAAATCTTGATACATCTTTGTCACTCCAGGATGCATAGAAAATCTACTTTGGTGAGCTTCAGTAAGAATCTTTTGTCACAATTCTCCAGAGTTAGGCACACAAATTCTGTTCTTGTACCTCCATAGGCCACTACGATCCTGTCTCACAGCTTCTTCAGCTCTGCAAGCAATGGTGACATCTGGTATGGTGCTATGGAAATTGGTCCGGTTCCAGGTACTAGATCAATGCTGAATTCTATCTCTCGCTGAGGAGGAAACTCAGGTATGTTATCCAAGAAAACATCAGGAAATTCCTTCACCATTCGGATTTGTTCTAAGCTTAATTCACTATCACTCGAGCTAGCCGCTAACAGAACGTACCCCTCACAATCACTCCCGCCTAAGCTAACTCTTACAGAATTCAGATATAAGGTGTGGGGCAGAAATGGTTTAATATCTAAACTATCAGACGGAATAACAGCAGTTCTTTTAAAATAGTCAAGGAAAACATGATACTTAGATAACCAATCTAATCCTAAAATAACTTCTAAACCACATAGAGGCAAACAGATTAGATCATGTATAAAAGTCCTATTCCTAATAGAATGTGGTACTTACAGGTACATTAAACTGGTCAAAGCATTTTGGGATGCAGGTGTATGAACAATCAAGTGAAAATTCAATTTAAAGAAATATAATCCTAACTCGTGAGCAAAAGTTAGAGAAATAAAGAATGCGATGCACCCGAATCATACAACACAGTTAGAAATCGATTCTTGACATAACACTGACCTTGAATGAGGGTGTTCCATTGCACAACATCATCAATAGTGATAGAAAACACTCGTCCTTGTTGTTGGGTTCTGACTGAATTTCGAGTAGATCTCTTCGGACAATCCTTGGCAATATGTCCAAGTTCTCCACAAGCATAGCAGTTAGGTGATCCAAACTGGTGGTATGCGAAATCGTGATCGTTCATTCCTTGGTAACGGTGTCAAAAACTTAATACGCACGTTCATAATTTTAGTTCTTTGTCACAACTTCGCACAACTAACCAGCAAGTGCACTGGGTCGTCCATGTAATAAACCTTACGTGAGTAAGGGTCGATCCCACGGAGATTGTCGGCTTGAAGCAAGTTATGGTCACCTTGTAAATCTCAGTCAAGCGGATTCAAATGGTTATGGAGTTTTAATAATGAAAAGATAAATAAAACGTAAAATAAAGATAGAGATACTTATGTAATTCATTGGTGAGAATTTCAGATAAGCGTATGGAGATGCCTTTATTCCTTCTAAACCTCTGCTTTCCTACTGCTTTCATCTAATCCTTCATACTCCTTTCCATGGCAAGCTGTATGTAGGGCATCACCGTTGTCAATGGCTACTTCCCGTCCTCTCAGTGAAAATGGTCCAAGATGCGCTGTCACCGCACGGCTAATCATCTGTCGGTTCTCGATCCTGCTGGAATAGGATTCAGTAATCCTTTTGCGTCTGTCACTACGCCCAGCACTCGCGAGTTTGAAGCTCGTCACAGCCATCCCTTCCCGGATTCTACTCGGAATACCACAGACAAGGTTTAGACTTTCCGGATCTCAAGAATGGCAGCCAATAATTCTAGCCTATACCACGAAGACTCTGATCGTAGATCATGAGGCTAAGAGATACACATTCAAGCTTGTTTACATGTAGAATGGAAGTGTTTGTCAGGCACGCATTCATGGGTTGAGAATGATGATGAGTGTCACATAATCATCACATCCATCAAGTTCTTGTGTGCGAATGAATATCTTAGAGAAGAAATAGGTTTGAGTTGAATAGAAAAACAATAGTACTTTGCATTAATTCATAATGAACAGCAGAGCTCCACACCTTAATCTATGGTGTGTAGAAACTCTACCGTTGAAAATACATAAGTGATAATGGTCCAGGCATGGCCGAATGGCCAGCCTCCCAAAGAGGGTTCAATCATCAAAACATGATCTAAAGATGATCCGAAGATGTAAATACAATAGTAAAAAGTCCTATTTATACTAAACTAGTTACTAGGGTTTACAGAAATGAGTAAATGATGCAGAGATCCACTTCTGGGGCCCACTTGGTGTGTACTTGGGCTGAGCATTGAAGCTTTCACGTCTAGAGGTCTTCCTTGGAGTTAAACGCCAGTTTGTAACTTGTTTCTGGTGTTTAACTCTGCTTTGCAACCTGTTTCTGGCGTTTAACTCCAGAATAGGGCAGAGAGCTGGCGTTGAACGCCAGTTTGCGTTATCTAAACTCAAGCAAAGTATGGACTATTATATATTGCTGGAAATCCCTGGATGTCTACTTTCTAACGCAATTAAGAGCGCACCATTCAGACTCTTGTAGCTCCAGAAAATCTACTTTGAGTGCAGGGAGGTCAGAATCCAACAGCATATGCAGTCTTTCTTCAACCTCTGAATCTGATTTTTGCTCAAGTCCCTCAATTTCAGCCAGAAATTATCTGAAATCACAAAAAAACACACAAACTCATAGTAAAGTCCAGAAATGTAATTTTTATTTAAAAACTAATAAAAATATATTAAAAACTAACTAAATCATACTAAAAACTATGTAAAAACAATGCCAAAAAGCGTATAAATTATCCGCTCATCACAACACCAAACTTAAATTGTTACTTGTCCCCAAGCAACTGAAAATCAAATAGGATAAAAAGAAGAGAATATACTATAAATTCCAAAATATCAATGAAACTTAGCTCCAATCAGATGAGCGGGACTAGTAGCTTTTTGCCTCTTGAATAGTTTTGGCATCTCACTTTATCCATTGAAGTTCAGAATGATTGGCACCTATAGGAACTTAGAATTTAGATAGTGTTATTAATTCTCCTAGTTCAGTATGTTGATTCTTGAACACAGCTACTTTATGAGTCTTGGCTGTGGCCCTAAGCACTTTGTTTTCCAGTATTACCACCAGATACATAAATGCCACAGACACATAACTGGGTGAACCTTTTCAGATTGTGACTCAGCTTTGCTAGAGTCTCCAATTAGAGATGTCCAGGGTTCTTAAGCACACTCTGTTTTTTCTTTGGACCTCGACTTTAACCGCTCAGTCTCAGGTTTTCACTTGACACCTTCACGCCACAAGCACATGGTTAGGGACAGCTTGGTTTAGCCACTTAGACCAGGATTTTATTCCTTTAGGCCCTCCTATCCACTGATGCTCAAAGCCTTGGATCCTTTTAATTACCCTTGCCTTTTGGTTTTAAGGGCTATTGGCTTTTTGCTCTTGCCTTTTGGTTTAAAGAGCTTTTAGCTTTTTCTGCTTGCTTTTTCTTTTTCTTCCTTTTTTTTTTGCCATTTTTCTTTTCTCTTTTTTTTTTCGCAAGATTTTGTATTCACTGATTTTTCTTGCTTCAAGAATCAATTTTATGATTTTTCAGATTATCAAATAACATTTCTCCTTTTCATCATTCTTTCAAGAGCCAACATATTTAACATTCATAAACCACAATATCAAAAGACATATGCACTGTTCAAGCATTCATTCAGAAAACAAAAAGTATTGTCACCACATCAAAATAATTAAACTAGCTTCAAGGATGAATTCGAAACCATGTACTTCTTGTTCTTTTGTTTTTAGAACAGTTTTCATTTAAGAGAGGTGATGGATTCATAGGACATTCATAGCTTTAAGACATAGACACTTAAACACTAATGATCATATAGTAAAGACACAAACATAAATAAAACATAAAGCATAGTAAACAAAAAACAGGAAAATAAGAACAAGGAGATTAAGGAACGGGTCTACCTTAGTGAGGGTGGCGTCTTCCTCTTCATGAAGAACCAATGGTGCTCTTGAGCTCCTCTATGTCCCTTCCTTGTCTTTGTTGTTCTTCTCCCATAGCTCTTTGATCTTCTCTAATCTCATGGAGGATGATGGAGTGCTCTTGGTGCTCCATCCTTAGTTGTCCCATGTTGGAGCTTAATTCTCTTAGGGAAGTGTTGATTTGCTCCCAATAGTTCTGTGGAGGGAAGTGCATCCCTTGAGGCATCTCAGAGATTTCATGGTGAGGAATTTCCTCCTGCTCTTGTTGAGGCCCATGATCTCTTGTTTTCTCCATCCTTTTCTTAGTGATGAGCTTTTGAGATGAATCTCTCCATCTTCCATGACTCAGAGGTGGAAGCTTTTTCCTTCCCTTTCCTCTTTCTAGAGGTTTCTCTGGCCTTAGGTGCCATTAATGGTTATGGAAAAACAAAAAGCAATGCTTTTACCACACCAAACTTAAAAGGTTTGCTTGTCCCTGAGCAAAAGAAGAAAGAAAGTAGTAGAAGAAGAAGAAAATGGAGGAGATGGAGGGAGAAGGTGATTTGGCCAAGGGGGAGAAGTGGTGGTTGTAATGTGTGAAAATGAAGAAGGAATGAGGGGTTTATATAGGAGTGGGAGAAGGTTTATGGTTCGGCCATTAGGGTTGGGTGGGAGGGAAAAGAGTTTGAATTTTGGAGGTAGGTGGGGTTTTTGGGGAAGAGAGGATGGATGTGAGTGGTGAAGAGGTGATGGGAAGAGTGATTGAGGTGATTAATGAAGGGTATTTGGGGAAGAGAGTTATGAAAAGGTGTGCAGAGGAGAGAAGAAAAGGTGGAGATCCTGTGGGGTCAAGGACTTAACATCCCTACTCCAATTAGGCGTGTAAAATGCCCTTAGAATGCATGTCTGGTGTTAAACGCCAGCTTGCTGTTTGTTTCTAGCGTTTAACGCCACTTCCATGCTCTGTTCTGGCGTTAAACGCCAGTCTGGTGCTTGTTTCTGGCGTTTAACGCCACTTCCATGCTCTGTTCTGGCGTTAAACGCCAGTCTGGTGCTTGTTTCTGGCATTTAACGCCAGCTTGATGCTTCTTTCTGGCGTTAAATGCCATTTTGATGCTTCTTACTGGCATTTAAACGCCAGTAAGTTCTTCCTCCAGGGTGAGCTATTTTTAATGTTATTTTTCATTCTGTTTTTGATTTTTCAGTAGTTTTTGTGACTCCACATGATCATCAACCTAAAAAAAACATAAAATAACGATAGAAAATAAATAGATATAATTAAATAACATTGGGTTGCCTCCCAACAAGCGCTTCTTTAATGTCAATAGCTTGACAGTGAGCTTTCATGGAGCCTCACAGATGTTCAGAGCATTGTTGGGACCTCCCAACACCAAACTTAGAGTTTGAATATGAGGGTTCAACACCAAACTTGGAGTTTGGTTGTGGCCTCCCAACACCAAACTTAAAGTTTGACTGTGGGGGTTTTGGTTGACTCTGTAGTGAGAGAAGCTTTTCATGCTTCCTCTCCATGGTTACAGAAGGAGAACCTTGAGTCTTAAACACAAGATAATCCTCATTCAGTTGAAGGACCAACTCTCCTCTGTCTACATCAATCACAACTTTTGCTGTGGCTAGGAAGGGTCTTCCAAGGATGATGGATTCATCCTCATCCTTCCCAGTGTCTAGGATTATGAAATCAGCAGGGATGTAAAGGCCTTCAACCTTTACTAACACATTCTCTACTTGTCCATAAGCCTGTTTTCTTGAGTTGTCTGCCATCTCTAATGAGATTCTGGCAGCTTACACCTCAAAGATCCCAAGTTTCTCCATTACAGAGAGTGGCATTAAGTTTATTCCTAACCCCAGGTCACACAGAGCCTTCTCAAAGGTCATGGTGCCTATGTTACAGGGAATTAGGAATTTACCAGGATCCTATTTCTTTTGAGGTAATTTATGCCTATCCAATGCATTCAGTTCATTGGTGAGCAAGGGAGGTTCATCTTCCCAAGTCTCATTACCAAATAATTTGACATTCAGCTTCATGATTGCACCAAGGTATTTAGCAACTTGCTCTTCAGTAATGTCTTCATCCTCTTCAGAGGATGAATACTTATTAGAGCTCATGAATGGTAAAAGGAGGTTCAATGGAATCTCTATAGTCTCTAGATGAGCCTCAGATTCCTTTGGTTCCTCAAAGGGAAACTCCTTATTGGTCACTGAGCATCCCAAGAGGTCTTCCTCACTAGGATTCACGTCCTTCTCCTCCTCTCTGGATTCAGCCACACCAAGTAAGGTTATGGCCTTGCACTCTCTTTTTGGATTCTCTTCTGTATTGCTTGGGAGAGTACTAGGAGGAGTTTCAGTGAC
>NC_029794.2:106067830-106075888 GCF_000816755.2 Arachis ipaensis | reverse complement strand
CATTACTCACAGGATTCCTTTCAGAAGTATACATGAACTGGTTATTTGCAACTATGTCAATGAGTTCCTGAGCTTCTGCAGGCGTTTTCTTTAGGTGAATAGACCCACCTGTAGAATGGTCCAATGACATCTTTGATAGCTTAGACAGACCATCATAGAATATATCCAGGATGGTCCATTCTGAAAGCATGTCAGAAGGACACTTTTTGGTCAGTTGCTTATATCTCTCCCAAGCTTCATAGAGGGATTCACCTTCTTTCTGTTTGAAGGTTTGAACATCCACTCTAAGCTTGCTAAGCTTTTGAGGAGGAAAGAACTTGGCTAAGAAAGCCGTGACCAGCTTATCCCAAGAGTTCAGGCTATCTTTAGGTTGAGAGTCCAACCATATTTTAGCTCTTTCTCTTACAGCAAATGGGAAAAGCATAAACCTGTAGACCTCGGGATCAACCCCATTGGTCTTAACAGTATCACAGATCTGCAAGAATTCAGTTAAGAATTGAAAAAGATCTTCTGATGGAAGTCCATGGAACTTACAGTTCTGTTACATCAGAGAAACTAATTGAGGCTTTAGCTCAAAATTGTTTGCTCCAATGGCAGGGATTGAGATGCTTCTTCCATGTAAATTAGAATTTGGTGCAGTAAAGTTACCAAGTATCTTCCTTGCATTGTTATTATTTTTGGCCATGTCTCCTTCTTTTTCGAAAATTTCTGTCAGATTTTCTCCAGAGAGTTGTGCTTTAGCTTCTCTTAGCTTCCTCTTTAGAGTCCTTTCAGGTTCAGGATCAGCTTCAACAAGAATGTTCTTATCCTTGTTCTTGCTCATATGAAAAAGAAGAAAACAGAAAAGAAGAGGAACCCTCTATGTCACAGTATAGAGATTCCTTTATGTGAGTAGAAGAAGAAAAGAAATTCGAACACAGAAAGAGGGAGAGGGTTCGAATTTTTAAGAGGAAGAGAAGTGTTAGTAGATAAATAAATAATTAGAAGGAGATGAGAGAGAAGAATTTTTGAAAATAATTGAAAAGAAAAGAAAAATATTTTTGTTTTTAATTTAAAATTAAAATTAAAATTCAAAAATTTAAAAAAAGATGAAATTAAATTAAAAGTTAAAACAATTAGTTAATTAAAAAGGAATTTTGAAAAAGAGGAAGGTGATTTTTGAAAATTAGAAAGAGATTTAGTTAGGTAGTTTTGAAAAAGATATGATTGAAATAGTAAACTTTTAAAATCAAACAAAAAGTCAAGTAGTTAATTGAAAAAGATTTGAAAATCAATTTTTGAAAAGATAAGAAGTTAGAAAAGAAGTTACAAAAGATTTTGAAATTGATTTTGAAAAAGATGTGATTGAAACTTATTTTGAAAAATATTTGAAAAAGAAATTTAAAAAGATTTGATTTTGAAAATTAAAGTTGATTACTTGGCTAATAAGAAACAAAAAGATATTATTTTAAAATTTAAAGATTGAACCTTTCTTATTAGGTAAGTAACAAACTAAAATTTTTTGAATCAATCACATTAATTGTTAGCATTAATTTCGAAAATATGAAATGGAAATAAGAAAAAGATTTGATTTTTGAAAAAGATTTGAAAAAGATAGAATTTTTAAATTGAAAATTTGATTTGACTCATAAGAAACAACTAAATTTTAAAAAGTTTTGAAAAAGTCAACTCAAATTTTCTAAAATTTATGAGAAGAAAAAGGGAAAGATATTTTTTTGATTTTTGAATTTTTAAGGATGCAAGAGAAAAACAATGAAAAGACTTAAAACATGAGAATTCAAGATCAAAACACATGATGCATGCAAGAACGCTTTGAATGTCAAGATGAACACCAAGAACACTTTGAATGTCAAGATGAACACCAAGAACTTATTTTTGAAAATTTTTAAGAAAAGAAAAACATGCAAGACACCAAACTTAAAAATTTTTAATGTTGAGACACTAACAAATTGAAAATGCATATGAAAAACAAGAAAAGACACAAAACAAGAAAATATGAAGATCAAATAAGAAGACTTGTCAAGAACAACTTGAAGATCATGAAGAACAGCATGTATGGGTTTCGAAAGTTAAAGAACAATTAAAAAGATGCAATTGACACCAAACTTAAAAATTGACACAAGACTCAAACAAGAAACACAAAATTATTTTTGTTTTTTTTTTATGATTTTATTAAATTTTTTTATTTTTTGAAAATTATTTGGAAAAAAAGAAAAATAAAGATTTCAAAATTTTTAATGAGAATTCCAGGAATCATGAAATATTAGTCTAAAGCTCCGGTCCAGGAATTAGACATGGCTCACTAGCCAGCTAAGCTTTCAGTGAAAGCTCCAGTCCAAAACACTAGACATGGCCAATGGTCAGTCAAGCTTCAGCAGATACAAATCAGGCATATAACAGCTGATTAGATGAGAGTCCAAGGCTCTTGTCATGATAAGTGGAAGCCTCAATCCAAAAATTTAGACATGGCTTGACAGCCAGCCAGGCTCCAACAGATCATGAAGAAACTCTAGAATTCATTCTTAAAAATTCTGAAGAACATAGAATAATTTATTTTAATTTTTTTTTTGAAAATTTTTTCGAAAATAAAATTAATAAAAACAAAAAGCTTAAAATTAAAATAAAATTACCTAATCTGAGTAACAAGATGAACCGTCAGTTGTCCAAACTCGAACAATCCCCGGCAACGGCGCCAAAAACTTGGTATGCGAAATCGTGATCGTTCATTCCTTGGTAACGGCGTCAAAAACTTAATACGCACGTTCATAATTTTAGTTCTTTGTCACAACTTCGCACAACTAACCAGCAAGTGCACTGGGTCGTCCAAGTAATAAATCTTACGTGAGTAAGGGTCGATCCCACGGAGATTGTCGGCTTGAAGCAAGCTATGGTCACCTTGTAAATCTCAGTCAGGCAGATTCTAATGGTTATGGAGTTTTAATAATGAAAAGATAAATAAAATGTAAAATAAAGATAGAGATACTTATGTAATTCATTGGTGAGAATTTCAGATAAGCGTATGGAGATGCCTTTATTCCTTCTGAACCTCTGCTTTCCTACTGCTTTCATCCAATCCTTCATACTCCTTTCCATGGTAAGCTATATGTAGGGCATCACCGTTGTCAATGGCTACTTCCCGTCCTCTCAGTGAAAATGGTCCAAGATGCGCTGTCACCGCACGGCTAATCATCTGTCGGTTCTCGATCCTGCTGGAATAGGATTCAGTAATCCTTTTGCGTCTGTCACTACACCCAGCACTCGCGAGTTTGAAGCTCATCACAGCCATTCCTTCCCGGATCCTACTCGGAATACCATAGACAAGGTTTAGACTTTCCGGATCTCAAGAATGGCCGCCAATAATTCTAGCCTATACCACGAAGACTCTGATCATAGATCAGAAGGCTAAGAGATACATATTCAAGCTTGTTTACATGTAGAACGGAAGTGTTTGTCAGGCACGCGTTCATGGGTTGAGAATGATGATGAGCGTCACATAATCATCACATTCATCATGTTCTTGTGTGCGAATGAATATCTTAGAGAAGAAATAGACTTGAGTTGAATAGAAAAATAGTGGTACTTTGCATTAATTCATGAGGAACAGTAGAGCTCCACACCTTAATCTATGGTGTGTAGAAACTCTACCGTTGAAAATATATAAGTGATAATGGTCCAGGCATGGCCGAATGGCCAGCCTCCTAAAGAGGGTTCAATCATCAAAACATGATCAAAAGATGATCTGAAGATGTAAATACAATAGTAAAAAGTCCTATTTATACTAAACTAGTTACTAGGGTTTATAGAAATAAGTAAATGATGCAGAGATCCACTTTCGGGGCCCACTTGGTGTGTGCTTGGGCTGAGCATTGAAGCTTTCACGTGTAGAGATCTTCCTTGGAGTTAAACACTAGTTTGTAACCTGTTTCTGGTGTTTAACTCTGCTTTGCAACCTGTTTCTGACGTTTAACTGCAGAATAGGGCAGAGAGCTGGCGTTGAATGCCAGTTTGCGTCATCTAAACTCGAGCAAAGTATGGACTATTATATATTGCTGGAAAGCCCTGGATGTCTACTTTCCAACACAATTAAGAGCGCGCCATTCGAACTCTTGTAGCTCCAGAAAATCTACTTTGAGTGCAGGGAGGTCAGAATCCAACAACATCTGCAGTCCTTCTTCAGCCTCTGAATCTGATTTTTGCTCAAGTCCCTCAATTTCAACCAGAAATTACCTAAAATCACAGAAAAACACACAAACTCATAGTAAAGTCCAGAAATATGAATTTTATTTAAAAACTAATAAATATATATTAAAAACTAACTAAATCATACTAAAAACTATGTAAAAACAATGCCAAAAAGCGTATAAATTATCCGCTCATCAACACTCTGCTGTAAATCAACATTCAAGAATCAACATTCAAAAATCAATGTTGGAGTCAAAGTAATAATGCACGGTTCCGATTTAAGAAAAAAATTTAAAAAAGGTTGAAAGAGAAGATAGAAGGTAAGGATGCATGTATGATTCAGTTACTGACTCTACTTTATTTCTCTTCTGTAACGTCACTGCTACTTTTGATTTTGGGAGAAAAAGTCAAACATGTGCTGAAGAAAAGTTTCAAGCTTTGGAAGCTTCACTCCTCTATTAAAGGGGTGAACAACTAAGGATTGATGTAAGGAGAAAAAGCACAAAGTTTGGGTTTTCATAGCTCATTGAGCTATTCATTCTTCTCCTTCATGGTTCTTATTGAATATCTTATTTTCTCAGTCTAGTCTTTTTTTGATTTCAATGGTAAAAGGCATAACAATGAGAAATGTATGAAAAAGTCATTGAGAGAAAAAAGGCAAGAGAGTTAGACTTGGAAAAAAGCCAATGTTTATTTAAAAAATTCTTTGTAAGTTTTTCTGTTTTATTGTCATTATCCTAAGGGGATTCCCTTGTAAGTTATGTGAGCACTTTGCTGTTGAAAGCTAAGGTGAGTTTCAGTCAAGTCTAGTTTGGGTTAGAAACTGGATTTATCCCAGATAGGATTGGGTAGAATCCTAGGAAAGATGGGTGATTGTAATCTTGTTCAAAGATAGTGAAATTCTGTCATTGTTGTGATGGAGACTGGATGTAGGTTACATTGTACTAAGTAGCTGAACCAGGATATATCTCTGTGCCACTTCTCTTTCTCTTCTCTGTATCTGGTTCTACACTTTAGGAGACAAAACAAAATTATCTACTGATTATTCTATCTAGCTATACTTCAAGAAAATATACCTTGCACATATCTCTGTTTTGGCTCCTTCTTCGACAAGAGAAAAATAAAATAATCTCCTATTTTTCTCCTGAGGCAGCACTACAAATTCTAGAAGTTCCATCCAACTCCAAGATTAATCAAGCAAAGAAAAAAGAGGCCAAAATTAAACTTCTCCTTCTTTTAGCCACTGATATCCATCGATATTTTATCCATGAAATGGTGCTTGTACTTATGTTGCATTCTTAGGTGGTTGTTGCATACTAAAAAAATATTGTTTGGCTTTGAAGATGGAGAAGAGAAGGTAAGAGAAGAGAAAAGAAAAGAGGGAGGAATTTCAGAGAGTGATATTTAAATTTAGGGATTAGGATTTTTAAATTTGATTCAAGGATCAAATTGTTACAAAAAATTTACTAATCTACATCAGCCAGTCGTTACTTGGCCAGTATGTCAAAGACGAGTCTACATCAGTCTTTCGACGGTGTCTATTAACGGAAAATGCTTAAAGGACGATTTTGGATAAATATGGGTAATTATTAATTTCAGTGATTATTTTAAGTCTGGAGTATAATTTCAGGGATCACTTTGAGATTTAATTAGCTCGATATTTATGAGATTAATGTGAAGATAGTGATGTAGGTTTTCAAGATAAAAAGGAAGAGAAAATAATATTGTAGGTAATCTGTATATAACTTTTTTTAATAAATAAACTGATAAAGTCGTTAAACTTTTATAAATATATTATCATTATCACAAGAGAGAATTAAAAATATCATAAACACATTTATTATCATGTAAAAAAAAATTATAGAATCAACATATGTTTTTAAGTTAAAACCAATCACCATATTAGTGATAAAGGTAAAATTGGATTGAGTAGCTTAGGTAGCGTTTGTTTTGAGGTACTGAGACAGAGATTGGGAGACTGAGACTCAGTATTATGTTTGTTGGTTCAGAGACTGGCACTAAAATTTCTGTCTCTGTCTCTAAAATTTCAGTATTTCAGTACCTCCAAAAAGTAGGGACACAGGAGACTAAAATATATAGATATGGAGACTAAAACTTTAATAACATTTTATACCTAAAATATCCTCATTTCAATTAATTAATTCTAATTTTACCTTTTGTACAAATTAAATTAGAGTTTTATTCTTGTTTCAATTTCTGTCTCCCACTTTACACCAAATAGAATACTGAGATTTATTTCAATCTCTGTCTCTTAGTCTCTGTCTCTCAGTCTCAGTCTTTCTGTCTCTGTCTTTCCACCAAACGCTACCTTAGAGTTTAAACTCCACTGTAATTCTATTTGTCTATATAATTTTTTTTTTCAAAATTCTATCATATATCATACTTACAAATTTAAAACCTTTTAATCCAAACTCTTCCCAAAATTCCAAATCTCTCCACTACCTTAATCAATTTTATCCAAAAAAAAAATTTATTTTCAAATCAAATACAATATTTAGTCTTTTCATATATTTTATAAATATGCTAATAATATAAAATTATAAAATTAGGTCCTATTTTAATAAAATTAAATATAACACAATCATCATAGTCTATCTAAAATTACAAAACTTATATGTTATAAGCAAATTAAATGTCTAACTTAGCAGTATAAAATACTTGTGTATAAAAAAAGTTGGTTTGAATCTCTTCAATATTATATATATATAGTATTAAGTGCGGGTTTGTTAAATAAAGTTAGCGCAAAATTCAAATTATACTCTATCAGGTCCAATCAGTATTTGTGGTGCTCAAATAAATGAGTTTATATTTTGCACAAACTGACTAAGAACATTCCAAAAAAGGAAAAACATAAATTCCATTTCTAACAACTCCTTATAAAAGATAAGTCTTGATAACCTAATCACGTACATAACAATGATGCGACCAAAATTCAAAAATACTAAATTGTTAGAATTGGTTAGAACTTGTTTGATTCTCAGCTATTTGAAGGAGATTTCTCGGTTATACTGTAACATGATGGCTAGCACTAGAATTAAGATACCAATTACATAGTTAAAGGAACAGGAAACAAAAGTTTATATTTCTTTGTAAATTTTGACTACAGGAAACAAAAGTTTGTGAAAAGTTTGCAAGAGGGATAACATGAGAAGGTTTCTTGTACCAATTGATCATGTCTTCATACGCAAGCAAGAATGATTCTGTTTCAATGATTGAACACTTTTCCATTTTGCACATAACTGAAGAAATGAAAATCTTGATATTCTTCAGTTAATCCATCAAGAATAGTTTGCACATGATCATCTTCAGAATAAGGGGAATCAACTAAATTCCTGATTCGAGCAATAATCAGTGATAGATATTGTGAGTTTAACTTACTTTAGTTGAGATTTTAGACCCTAACGCTTACTCTTGCTAAAGTAGAGAAGAACTTTTTATCGTAATCCATATTTCACAAAAGAATTTGCACTGGACCACTTTGTTCTTGAAATTTGTGTTCATTGAAACTAACATCCATGTCATGAGTGAAAAATCTTGAATTTCCATTCTTTGTAGGTTTCGAATTCAACTCATATAGATTTTAATAGATCTTTTGAAGTAGTATATTGTGTTGTAATTTTTTCCACCTTAAAATGATCTCCTAGGTTTTTGCTTTCAACAATGATGATTATAGATTGCCGTTGTGTACTAAAATTGTTTTTATCAAATTTATCTGTGAGGATTGGTAGTAGCATTTAATTTGGAGGAAGAAGCATTTGCAAGGATTATGGCCATGGCGATGAACGTGATGCTCTTGATATCATATCAAGATTATTGTAGCTCAGTGTTTTTGAAGAACAGGATTGTCAGGATTGT
>NC_029794.2:106052088-106067637 GCF_000816755.2 Arachis ipaensis | reverse complement strand
AATAAATGCTCTTATTAGATCTGAATTATTAAATTAGTGTATGCTCTCTTATATGCATGGTGAGCTACACCCTTCTATTTTATATACATAAAGACTAACTAAGTTCTCAATTGATCATATAACTCTAAGGCCTAGTTTGGGTAACTAACTTAATTAAGCTCCTTTTGATAAAATAACTTAAACAATAAATGACTCTGTTAAAAGTAACTTATAAATAAGTTATTTTGTGTTTGGATTTTTAACTCTAAAAGTGCTTGTTTTAAAGAAATGTAATGAAAAGTAGAAGTATTATGAGAGAAGTCATTTTTTTTAACTTCTCTATAAGCTCCAAAATAGCTTCTTAGAAAGTTGCAATTTGGTTTTGAAAATTGCACCGACATTAATACTACTACTTTTTATAAGTCAAAAGTTAAAAAAAGCTACTTCTAGAGTTTCCCAAACGGGCCCTAACTAACTCTCCTTCTCTTTGTTACTCCCTTCAGCTTCTTTGACCTTAACAATTAAGTGTTTTTAATTATATTTTTTATCCGAATGTTACAAATTCGACGTAATAACTCGACATTATGAGTTACAAATTCGGCAAATTTACATTATAGCTCGGTGTTATATAAGCCCAACAGACTACGTCCAACAGTCAAAATGTTCGATCTATATCATCGTCCGTTACACCCTTATTATTACCCTTCAATTCAGACAATAAACCACAAAGGTAACCAACCTTTGTACTCTCACTTATAAAAGGTACGATCTTCTATCCTAAAAACACATTGAATTCTCAATACCGACTTAAGATTCGAAGTGCCTTTGCAGGTACACTCCCCTCTTGTTTCTTGCCCACGCTCTCCGCGATTGGACATCTCCCCCGGAGTGAAGCTCGGACTTTCCCAATGCTTAAAGATCGGCACCAAAGATAATAACTCGACGCCAACTCTCAGAAGCTGAGCTCCCCCTTCAGGTATCTACACAGGAACAATTGGTGCCCACCGTGGGGCCAAGAATATAATTCTTTCCATATATCATCGGCCTCGACGTTCTCGCTTGGAGCCATGGCTGAACGACTTCCACCCATACCATCTGAGCTCCTTCAGATGGTGACCGAGTTATGACAAGCCAACCAATGCATGGCCGAAGAGAACCAGAGAATGGAAAATCAGATAGCCAATTTAAATAATACCCGAATCGAAAACAACAACAATCGACAAAAACGAACGGAAGAAGCCATGCATCAGTTAGGGCCGACGCATGTCTCTGAAACTGCTCGGCACGAAGAGGAGCAACCCGTGCATAATGAGGAAGCTCGACCAGAAGATGAGGATGACAACCTAGAAAGCTCCCCTGGGCCGCTCACGGCTGAGGTGATGAATTTTGTGTTGCCTAGAAGATTCACTCTGTCGACCACTCTGACCCCCTATGATGGGCTGGGTGATCCAAAGAAATACATCAAAAAGTTCACCTCCATAATGATAGTAAACGGTGCATCTGATAAAGTTTTATGTCATTGTTTTCCATCTTACTTAGATGGTCCTACACTTGATTGGTTTTGCTCTTTGCCTGCAGGTTCTATTTCTTATTTTCGAGATCTATCAAAGCCCTTCGAGGAGCATTTTGCTGGATCAGCCATCTACCTACATGACTCGGACTACCTGAATACAATCAAACAAGGCCAACATGAAAGCCTCAGAGACTACATGATACACTTCACAAAAATAGCCATGAGTATACCCGACCTCCACCCCGAGGTGGAACTGCACGCAATAAAAAGTGGACTTCGACCTGGAAAATTCCAAGAGACCATTGCCGTAGCCAAACCTAAAACTATGGCCGAGTTTCGTGAAAAGGCGAAATGTCAAATTGACATTGAATAACTCCGACAAGCTAGGAAAACAGAAAAACCACTACACAGAGACGACGACAAAAAACGAGACAACAGGAAAAACTTCAAACCAACTCCCCGATATGATTCTTACACCCAGTTCAACACCAAGCATGACGACATCATCTAGGAGATCTTAAATTCAAAGTTGATCAAGCCACCCAAAAAAGCCGGCAGCTATCCAGATTTGAAAGGCACAGATAGATCAAAATACTGCTCTTTTCATAAAAAATACAGACATACCACTGACGAGTGTGTCATTGCCAAAGACCTTCTGGAGCGGTTAGCTCGGCAAGGTCACCTCGACAAGTACATCGGCGGCCACATACAACGACGCGCACCCTACTCTGGTGACCAAAGCTTGGCAACACAACATGGCCGAGATAAAGATCGACTGAACACCAATTCTCCCGACCAACCAAGACGTATTATTAACTGTATTTCTGGAGGTTTTGCAGGTGGAGGAGCCACAAGCTTGGCAAGAAAGCGATCTTACCGAGCTATGCTTTCCATAGAAGTCGATCAAAATCAATAGCATGCACCTCCACACTCTCCTCAGATAACATTCTAGACATCCGACCATAACACCAACGTAACAAATCTAGACGACCCGGTCGTGATTTCCCTGCATCTCAAACACCGAGCAGCAACACCCTTCAACCTTCCACTGGAGACCTGGTTGGTTTCTCAGGTGAGAGAGTCCCGTTTATGGGCTCTGTGTGGTTACACACCACACTCGGTGAGGTTCCCTTATCAAAAACTTTAGATATTCAATATTTAGTTGTTGACTATTTTAGTCCTTACAATTTGATACTTGGCCGATCTTTCTTAAATAGGTTTGGGGCCATTGTTTCTACAATTCATCTCTGTGTTAAGTTTCCTTTGCAGGATAACACAATTGCAACTATTTATAGTGATGCCCGAGAAGCCAGAGAATGCTACAACAACAGTTTTAAAAGACCTAACCAAAACATACACACTCATGTGCACAACATCGGCAACCAAGGCGACCTACCAGCCCTGGCCGACCTTGATCCCAGGGCAGGGACCCTCGAACGACCAACCCCAACAGAAGATTTGGATAAAATTTATTTTGCAGAAAGCTCGGACGAGTTTACTTACGTCGGTTCCACATTAAGCTCCGAAGACAAGGCCTTATACCGAGCATTTTTATAACAAAATGCCGACCTGTTTGCTTGGACCCCAGCTGATATGCCAGGCACCGATCCATCCATCATATTCCACAGGCTGGCATTAGATCTGTCTGTCTGACCTATAGCACCGAAAAAGCGGAATCTCGGCCATGACCGAAAACAAGCCTCTCTAGAAGAAACCAAGAAGCTCATCAATGCCGGATTCATCCAGAAAATCAGATTCACAACATCGTTGGTGACGGGCAGAAAATTGCTGATTAAGAATTTGATATAGAAATAACATTGTGAGTACAGTTCTTAACCGACAAAAACTCCACTTATCAATTTAGAAAGAATTGTCACAAATTGAGAATAAATTTCTTGGATTAGAATTCCCAGGTCGTCTCCCAACGAGTTGACAAAAGAGGGTAATTTATTGATCAAGAATTTTCCGAGAAATTTTAGAGTTGGAGAACAGAAAAATAAATGATTATAAATTAAAGTAATGAAAATTGACGATAGAATTTATATAATTAAAATAAAAGCCTTGACCAGGAGAAGATTAATTGGAAGTTCTATCCTTGTTGGATTTTTCTCAAGTATGATAGTAAGAGGTTGTTGTTTTTACTTAGTTAACCTTTACCGAATAAAGAAAAGTCAAGTAATTGAGCTAACTCTGATTCACAAGTCCTAATCCTCTCCTATGGAAGGATTAGCGTTAGTGACTAGAGAGTTAGCCAACAACTTCCAATTAAAATTGACACTTGAGTATTCCAACTTAAGGGTCTCCTGTTAATCAACTCCCAAGTCAAGTTAGGAGTCTACTCCATTAACATGAATGCCATTTTCATAAACGATAAAAGGGGAAGCAAAGAAGACATGGAAATTCAAATAAAAATAATAACAAAAAATTAATTAAAGGTAAAAATAATTCTTTGCATTAATAAATTCCAAAACCATAGATATTCATATGTAATATCTGAACAGGGTTAATGGGTGATTAAAAGAGTAAGGGAATAAAGAAACAAACTAGAATGATAGAAACTTCAACGGAGGTAGTAACTCTTCTCAATATCCAAATCAAAAGCATAAAACTAGAAATCTATGAATGTGAAGAACCCTAGAGGAAGTAGTATTTTCTCTCCAAGATTCAAAACTAAAAACTAAAAACTATGTAAATGTGAATGTGTCTTGAGTCTCTGCTTGTCCCCGGGCTCTAGTTTGTGTTTTTGGGCCGAAAACTGGTTCCAAACTCAGCCCAAAATCGCCCCCAGCGTCTTCTGAGATTTTTGCACGTGGCGGACGTCACGCGTACACGTCAGTCACGCGTACGCGTCAGTCACGCGTACGCGTCAGATACGCGCACGTGTCACCATGCCAATTCGCTTTTCACGTGTACGCGTCAAATACGGGTACGCATCACTGTGGAAAGCTCCAAGTCACGCGCACGCGTGAGCCATGCGTGCGCGTCGATCCTCGCTGGTTATCTCCTTTATTTCTTGTGCTCCTTCCATTTTTGCAAGCTTCCTCTCCATCCTCTAAGTCATTCATGCCCTATACAGCCTGAAAACACTTAACGCACGGATCACGGCATCGAATGGTAAAAAGGGGAATTAAAATACACAATTTAAAGGCTTAGGAAGCAAGTTTTCAACCATAGAAGAAAATTGGGAAGGAATTGTAAAATTATGCAAATTGTATGAATAAGGGTGCAAAGACATGATAAAAACCACTCAATTGAGCACAAGATAAACCATAAAATAGTGGTTTATCAATCTCCCCACACTTAAACATTATCATTTTCTCATGCTAAGCTCAAGGAGATCAAAAGAATAAATGGGGGAAAGAAAGACTCATGTTATACAATCTATGTATGTGAATGCAACTATATGCTAAGATGTTTCTATCTACTTGGTTAAAAGTAAACAAGTTCTCCAAGACAAACATAAATCAGATTTCACTAATTCAAATCACACAAATAAAGACAAGTAAACTTGTAAGAAGGTAGCTCATGACAACAGGGAACATAGAATCAAGCATTGAACCCTCACTGGTAGTATATATGCACTCTAATCGCTCAAGTGTCTTCTACCCATGATAAGTTGGCCTCCCGTGGCTGCCTCCTCAAAAATCCCCACTGTCTCCTCTCAATTCGGGGCTCCACAAAATCAACAAAGTGTGTTGGGACAATGAGCAGATGCTCATTGTTGTAGTTCCTCTTGGCTAGGATGGGGAACATCTGTTCGCAATAACGGTTAGCAAACCGTGTGGAGTCTCGGGCGGGGAAAGCTTTCTCTGATTCATCAAGCTTAATGATCCTCTTCACCCACTTTGTTGGTGGCTTGACACTGGTAGATGGAAGTGCTTTTGCTAGTGTTCTCTTGGTTCCTCTCCTTGCTGGTGTCTTGTCAGTGGCTTTCTCTTTTCCTTTCTTGGTACCCATGTCTAAAGAATTCTAAAATCATGCCTAGCTACCCATAATCTCACTTTTGTGTATTTCACATACTCATGTATCAAGTTTTCTTTAATTTCACCACATATGCATTGATCTTTTATTAAACTTAGCATTGGGGTAATTTTATCCCATATTTATTTATTTATTTTGTAATTTAATTTTTTTTTTGGTAAAGATGAAAGCAAACATAACATATCAATGCATATGATTTTTCTGGTTTCACATGAGTATGCACCCAAATATCTAATATTTTTGTTAATAAAATACAATACTTTCTTATCAACCCATGTTCCCACAATTTCCCCACACTTAGTTGACACACAATCTCTATCTTCAGCTAACCAAAGATTCAATGGGATAATTAATTGTTTTTCTTCTTAAGGCTAGTGATGTGGTAAAATACAGAACAAATGGGGATTAAAAAGCTCAAAGTGGCAAACAAGGGTAATTGAAGTGGTAAGCTATTTGGGATAAGTGAGCTAATAATAATTAATGACCCCAATCATATGTATGCATGTAAATACACTAAACAATGGACATATAGAATGGAACAAACTATAGATTGCAATTATAGAGAAGAAAACACACAAGAATAAAATTTATGGTTAAATAATGTAACCATATAATTAAGCTCAAAATGTCACAGGTTGTGTGTTCTTAGCTCAAAAACTATGTTCCAATTTAAAATCTTCAAACAAATTTAACACAAATTTAAATTAGTGAAATGCTATAAAAAGGGTCTTGAAAAAGAAATTTATTACTTCAACCAAGCAAAACATACATGCAAGCAACTATTATCATGCAATCTATCCTACCTAACAAAAGAAAAAGTTAAATGTTGATGTTAAGAGAGAGAAATTACCTCCGGAAGTCAAGGACTGACCTCCTCACACTTAAGGACCGTGCCATTAGTAAGGAGCAAGGTAGGGGTGCCTTAGCCGGTGTTTTCTTGGTTTCTCTCCTTGCTGGTGTCTTGTCAGTGGCCTTCTCTTTTCCTTTCTTCGTACCCATGCCTAAGGAAGAAAGAAAGAGGAAGAATGTTAAATATATATAATTCCAAACCGGCGGGAGAAAATTCCAAGTGATAATGAATGACAAAGAAAAGATAATAGCTTAAATACATGGTAGCTACAACAAGTAGGTAAGACATCAATGAAGAGCAAAAAGGCAATTCATAGTAATTAGATGCAAAAGGTTAAAAGCATGCAAGTAATAGGCATGAGAAGTATAACTCAAGCATCAATTATTAAATGTGCCAAATTAAAGAGTACTTGTATGATGACAGTTGTGAATGATAATCCCAAATACATGTGGATTACAAGTGTTGTGAAAAAGAGGCATTAAAGTGTAAGAGTAAACTAAAATAGGATTCAAAACGCCATAAGAGCTTTTTCACAAACACATGGTGTTCAAGTTAGAATAGGAATGAAAATAATGAATCCAAATGTATATGAGAGCCAAAATTAAATGTCAATTATCAATTCACTCCTCATAATATCCACAAGCTCAATTATAATAAGATAATACCCAAATAAAGCTCCAACACCAACACAAAAAATGCATGAAAAAGAAACCATAAATAACTAAGGTAAATAAAATTTAGAAGAAAGAAAAATAATTAAATGCAATAATTGAAAGATGAATGAAAGAGTAGATGGGAGGAAGAATGGAACCTGAGATAGAAGATGAAAAATGGAGGAAGAAAGTAGTAGATAATAAGAAGGAACAATGAAGAAAGAAAGAAAGAAGAAAGAATTAGGAATGAAAAAGAATTAGGATTAGGGGAGGGAATCATTGAAATCTGGCGGCGTAGTGGTTTAACCATGCGGCGCTTGCGACGCGCATGCGTACAGCACACGTACGCGTGGGTCGCATAAAATTTAAGCGACGCGTAAGCGTCTAGGATGCATACGCGTGACATTGGGTTGTGCCAATCGCGCGAAGGCAGCCCCGCGCACGCACAACTCTCTGTTCAGTCTGAGCGGGGGGCCAAAATTGCATACAACGCGTGCGCGTCAGGCACACGCACGCGTGGATGGCCATTAAGTGAAAATGACGCGCACGCGTCAGGGACGCGTACGCGTGATGGGTTTTGTGCTTCTAGCACAATTCCAGCCCCAAACCATCACAACTCTCTGTTCAGCATGCCATTTACGCCGATTTCCAGGGTCACGCGTACGCGTCAGGGATGCTTACGCATGGTCTGCTGAAAGCGCAAGCGACGCGCACGCGTGGGTTTGCTTGTGCGCAAAGCACGCTTCCAGTGCCACTCCTGCCCAACTCTCTGTGCTATTCTTATTATTCTCGCATTCACATATGACGCGTACGCGTCGTGGATGCTCGCGCGTCGAGTGCGGTTTTTTTTATGCAGAATGCAGGTGATTATGCAGAAATTATGAATGAATACTGATAAAAACAAAATAAAATAAAACTAAGAATGAAAAGGGACGATCATACCATGGTGGATTGTCTCCCACCCAGCACTTTGCTTTTATATCTGAAAGTTGGACGGTCCACAAGCTCAGTCTGCTTCCGTTGGTGGATCTTCCAAGAGGAAGACCTCTAGCATTTTATTGTCCTTCATTTTCTCACCATGATACAGCTTCAAGCGGTGTCCATTGACTTTGATGAATTTGGAGCTCGAAGGATGGCTCAGGTGGAAGACTCCGTATGGCTCTGCCTTCTCTACTCTATAGGGGCCTTCCCATCTTGAACGCAGCTTGCCTGGCATGAGCCTCAACCTTGAGTTGTAGAGGAGGACTAACTCCCCAGGTCTGAACTCTCTTCTCTTGATATGCTTGTCATGCACAGTCTTCACCTTCTCTTTGTATAGCTTGGAGTTGTCATATGCTTCGAGTCGAAGGTTCTCCAGCTCAGCTAGTTGCAGCTTCCTTTCAGCACTGGTTTTCTCAAATCCCATGTTGCATTCCCTTACAGCCCAAAAAGCCTTGTGTTCCACCTCCACTAAGAGGTGGCAAGCCTTTCTGTACTAGGCGGAAGGGACTCATTCCTATGGGTGTCTTGTATGCTGTCCGATAAGCCCAAATCGCATCAACAAGTCTGGTGCTCCAGTCCTTCCTATGAGGCTTGACTATCTTCTCCAATATACGCTTTATCTCCCTGTTAGACACCTCTACTTGCCCATTGGTCTGAGGGTGGTAAGCTGTTGCTACCTTGTGAATAATGCCGTGTTTCTTTAGTAGACCTGTCAATCTCCTGTTACAAAAATGAGTGTCTTAATCTCTCACGATTGCTCGTGGTGATCCAAAGTAACAGATAATATAATTTCTAACAAAAGAGACAACAGTGTTAGCATCTTTAGTACGGGTAGGAATTGCTTCCACCCATTTAGAAACATAATCAACTGCTAATAATATGTATAAGAAACCACTAGAGTTTGGAAATGGACCCATGAAGTCAATGCCCCAAACATCAAAAATTTCACAAAACAACATAAATTGTTGGGGCATCTCATCCCTCTTGGATATATTTCTAAACCTTTGGCATAGGGAGCAGGATTTAGAAAAGGCAGTAGCATCCTTAAAAAGAGTGGGCCACCAGAATCCACAGTCTAAAATTTTTCTAGCTGTCCTTTGAGGACCAAAATGTCCACCACTCTCAGATGAGTGGCAGGCCTCTAAAATTGACTGGAATTCTAATTGAGGCACACACCTTCTAATTATCTTGTCAGCACCCTACCTCCATAAATATGGTTCATCCCATATATAATATTTGGACTCGCTTTTCAGCTTATCCCTTTAATGCTTAGTAAAATTAGGAGGGAAGGTATGACTGACTAAATAATTAGCTATAGGTGCATACCAAGGAACTACTTAAGATATTGCGTGTAAGCTATCAAATGGAAAAGCATCATTGATAGCATCATTGATAATGTGCTCTAGGTGACTCAAGTGGGCTGCCACTAAATTTTGGGAACCACTCCTATCTTTGATTTCTAAATCAAATTCTTGCAGCAACAATATCCAACGTATTAACCTTGGTTTGGACTCTTTTTTAGCTAATAAATATTTTAGAGTTGCATGGTCTGAGTATACTACCACTGATAAACCACTATTTTATGATTTATCTTGTGCTCAATTGAGTGTTTTTATCAATTCTTCACCCACCTATTCATAAGATTTGCATGGTTTTACAATTCCTTCCTTATTCTGTGATATATGTGAAAACATGTTTCCTATGCCTTAAAAATATTAATTTTAATTATCCTTTATTACCATTCAATACCGTGATCTTTGTGTTAAGTATTTTCAGGCTTTACAGGGCAGGAATGGCTTAGAGGACAGAGAGGAAACATGCAAAAATGGAAGGAATGCACAAAATGGAGTTTTGAAGAAAATGGCAGCGATGCGCACACGTGACTGACGTGTACGCGTGACAAGGAAAATCTCCAAATGACGCGCACGCGTGACCCACGCACACGCGTGATGGACGCCACGTGCAGAAAGCTGCAGAATTCACCCCCAGCGATTTCTAGACCCTTTTTCGGCCCAAATCCAAGCCCTGAAACACAGAATAGAGGCTGGAGAATGAGGGAATCAAATAATCCATCAATCATTCATTCAATAGAGAGAATTTTTAGGTTTTAGATGTAGTTCTCTAGAGAGAGAGGCTCTCTTCTCTCTCTTAGGTTTTAGAATTAGGATTTCCCTTAGTTTATGGTTATTTCTTAATTCCAGGTTCAATGTTCCTTTAATTTATGTTTTCCTCTATTTTTATTTATTCTATTACTTTTGTTGATTACTTGATGTTGCCAATTTGGTTTATGGATTCTTATGTTTAATTTGATTTTCTATTTAATATAAATTAAGGTATTTCAGATTTATGATTGTTTCCTTCTATTTATGATATAAATAATTTGGATTTTTCTCCTTTTGGCTTTGGTTGAGTAATTGGTGACACTTGAGTTGTCAAACTCAGCTGTTGATTGAAAATTAGAATTTGCTTATTGACTTGGATCCCTCTAAAGCTAGTCTTTCCATAGGAGTTGACTAGGACTTGAGGAATCAAGTTGATTAGTCCACTTGACTTTCCTTTATTTAGTAAGGGTTAACTAAGTGGGAGCAATAAACAATTCTTATCACACCTGATAAGGATAACTAGGATGGGATTTCCGGTTCTCATACCTTGTCAAGAGTTTTCTCTAGTTATTAATTTACTTTCATGCTAATTTATTTCCTTGCTCCTTATTTCAAAAACCAAAAAATATACCTTTTTCCATAACCAATAATAAATCATACTTCCCTGCAATTCCTTGAGAGACGACCCTAGGTTTAAATACTTCGGTTATAAATTTTATTGGGTTTTGTTACTTGTGACAACCAAACTTTTATACGAAAGGATTCTCTGCTGGTTTAGAAACTATACTTACAACGCGATTATTTTCATAAAATTCTTTACGAGCAGAAATCCGATCGTCAAAAATGGCGCCGTTGCCAGGGAATTGCAATTGTGTGCCTTATTATTGGTTATTGTAAATATTTGCTTTTTGCTTGTTTATTTGTTTTTATTTTTGTTTTTAAGTTTTATTAGCTACTATGAATTCTCACCCCTCTGGCTTTAAGTTTGGTTCCAATGTTGTTGTAAGAAATGGAAACTATAACAGGAACATGCATCAAGGTCAAACCAATCAAAGATGGAAGGAGCCACGAGGATCTGATCAACCCTTTCGGCAACAACACTTTCCAAAGTACCATGGACAACGACCATTCCACGATGCATACCCAGACAATAGTTATGGTGGACCCCTTCGTGACAAACCACCTCCACCAAATTACTATGGTCAAGAGTCATTCCGAGGTGCGTACCAAAATGATAGATATGGTGGACCCCCTTGTGGTTACTGATGAGCGGATAATTTATACGCTTTTTGGCATTGTTTTTAGTATGTTTTTAGTAGAATCTGGTTACTTTTAGGGATGTTTTCATTAGTTTTTATGTTTAATTCACATTTCTGGACTTTACTATGAGTTTGTGTGTTTTTCTGTGATTTCAGGTATTTTCTGGCTAAAATTGAGGGAGTTGAGCAAAAATCAAATTCAGAGGTTGAAGAAGGACTGCTGATACTGTTGGATTCTGACCTCCCTGCACTCAAAATGGATTTTCTGGAGCTACAAAACTCAAAATGGCGAGCTTCCACTTTTGTTGGAAAGTAGACATCCAGGGCTTTCCAGAAATATATAATAGTCCATACTTTGCCCAAGTGTAGATGACGCAAACTGGCGTTCAATGCCAGCTCTCTGCCCAATTCTGGCGTCCAGCGCCAGAAACAAGTTGCAAAGTGGAGTTCAACGCCCAAAATGACACAAAAGCTGGCGTTCAACTCCAAGAATGATCTCTCCACGTGTAGACTTCAAGCTCAGCCCAAGCACACACCAAGTGGGCCCCGGAAGTGGATTTATGCATCAATTACTTACTTCTGTAAACCCTAGTAGCTAGTTTATTATAAATAGGACTTTTTACTATTGTATTAGGAATCCTGGATTGTATTTTTGATCCTATGATCACGTTTTAGGGGCTGGCCATTCGGCCATGCCTGGACCTTTCAATTATGTATTTTCAAACGGTAGAGTTTCTACACTCCATAGATTAAGGTGTGGAGCTCTGCTGTTCCTCAAAGATTAATGCAAAGTACTACTGTTTTCTATTCAATTCAACTCGTTCCGCTTCTAAGATATTCATTCGCACTTCAACCTGAATGTGATGAACGTGACAATCATCATTATTCCCTATGAACGCGTGTCTGACAACCACTTCCGTTCTACCTTAGATTGAATGAATATCTCTTGGATCTCTTAATCAGAATCTTCGTGGTATAAGCTAGATTGATGGCGGCATTCATGAGAGTCCGGAAAGTCTAAACCTTGTCCGTGGTATTCCGAGTAGCACTCTGGGATTGAATGACTGTGACGAACTTCAAACTCGCAAGTGCTGGGCGTAGTGACAGACGCAAAAGGATAGTAAATTCTATTCCAGTATGATCGAGAACCTCAAAGATGATTAGCCATGCAGTGACAGCGCATCGGACCATTTTCACAGAGAGGAATAGGATGCAACCATCGACAAGGGTGATGCCTCCAGACGCCGTGCTGTGACAGAGCATTTGGACCATTTTCCCGAGAGGATTGAAAGTAGCCATTGGCACCGGTGACATCCTTACAAAAAGCCAGCCATAGAAAGGAGTAAGACTGATTGGATGAAGACAGCAGGAAAGCAGAGGTTCAGAGGAACGAAAGCATCTCTATGCGCTTATCTGAAATTCTCACCAATGATTTACATAAGTATTTCTATCCTTATTTTATTATATTATTTTCGAAAACTTCATAACTATTTTATATCCGCCTGACTGAGATTTACAAGGTGACCATAGCTTGCTTCTTACCAACAATCTCCGTAGGATCAACCCTTACTCACGTAAGGTTTATTACTTGGACGACCCAGTACACTTGTTGGTTAGTTGTATCGAAGTTGTGACAAATTATGAATTGAGATTAGAGCACCAAGCCTTTGGAGCCATTACCAGAGATCACAATTTTGTGCACCAAGTTTTTAGTGCCGTTGCCAGGGATTGTTTGAGTTTTTGGCAAGATTTTGGTCCGGTAACATCAGTGCCAAGTTTTGATCCGGCAACAACACCAAGTTTTTGGCGTCGTTTCCGGGGATCGTTCGAGTTTGGACAACTGACGGTTCATCTTGTTGCTCAGATTAGGTAATTTTCTTTTTGTTTTGTTTTCAAAAAATTTTCAAAAATCTTTCACAAATTCTCATTTGTTTTTGAAAAAAAATTTTTAAAAATAATAAAAATGTTTTCAAAAATATTTTTTTTTTCTTTCTTTTCTTCAGAATTTTTAAGAATGAATTCTAGTGTTTCATGAAACATGTTGAATCCTATCTGGCTGTAAAGCCATACCCAAACTGCTTTGGGATTGGTCTTCAACTAATCACCTCAATGGATGTAATTTACATACTAAAGCTTGGCTGGCTATTAAGCCATGCCTGACCCTTTGATTGGAGCTTTCGACTAAAGAGCATAAGATTCCTGGAATTCATATTAAAAATTTTGGAATCCTTATTTTTTTTTCAAAATGATTTTCGAAAAAAAATTAAAAGAAAATACAAAAAAAATCATAAAATCATAAAAATCCAAAAAAAAATATTTCATGTTTCTTGTTTGAGTCTTGAGTCAAGTTGAAAGTTTGGTGTCAATTGCATATTCATCTTGCATTTTTCGAAAAATTCATGCATTCATAGTGTTCTTCATGATCTTCAAGTTGTTCTTGTTAAGTCTTCTTGTTTGATCTTGATGTTTTCATGTTTTGTGTCTTTTCTTGTTTTTCATATGCATTCTTGCATTCATAGAGTCTAAACATGAAAGATTTCTAAGTTTGGTGTCTTGCATGTTTTCTTTGCATATAAAAATTTTCAAAAAAAAATAAGTCTTGATGTTCATCATGACATTTAAAGTGTTCTTGGTGTTCATCTTGACATTCATAGCATTCTTGCATGCATTCATTGTTTTGATCTAAAATTTCCATGCATTGAGCATTTTTTAGTGTTTTTCTCTCTCATCATAAAAATTCAAAAAAATTAAAAAAATATCTTTCCCTTTTTCTCTCTTAAAATTTCGAAAATTAGATTTGACTTTTTCAAAAATGTAAAAAAAAAAAAATCTAGTTGTTTCTATGAGTCAAATCAAATTTTCAATTTAAAAATCTTATCTTTTTCAAAATCTTTTTCAAAATTCAAATCTTTTCCATTTTTCTTAGTTATTTTCGAAAATTCTAAAAATATTTTTCAAAAATCTTTTTCTTATTTTTATATCAAATTTTCGAAAATAACAATAACAATTAATGTTTTGATTCAAAAATTTCAAGTTTGTTACTTGCTTGTTAAGAAAGATTCAAACTTTGAGTTCTAGAATCATATCTTGTGATTTCTTGTGGATCAAGTTATTAATTGTGATTTTAAAAATCAAATCTTTTTCAAAACTAATTTCAATCATATCTTTTCAAAAATATCTTCTTATCTTATCTTTTTCAAAAATTTGATTTCAAAATATCTTTTCTAACTTCCTAACTTCTTATCTTTTCAAAATTTGTTTCAACTAACTAACTAACTTTTTGTTTATTTCTTATCTTTTTTTTAAAACTACCTAACTAACTCTCTCTCTCTAATTTTCGAAAATATCTTCCCTCTTTTCCAAAATTTCTTTTTAATTAACTAATTATTTTAATTTTTGATTTTAATTTTCGAAAACTACTAACCTTTTTCAAAAACTATTTTCAAAAATCACTAACTCTTTTTCAAAAATTATTTTCGAAAATTCACTTCCCTCTCTCATCTCCTTCTATTTATTTATTCATCTACTAACACTTCATCTCACCAAAAATTCGAACCCCCTCTTCCATCCGTGTTCGAATTTTCTCTTCTTCTACTTACACAAGGACCTTTATACTGTGGTAAAAAGGACCCCTATTATTATTATTTTTTCTGTCCCTCTTTTTCATATGAGCAGGAGCAAAGACAAGAATATTCTTGTTGAAGCAGATCCAGAACCTGAAAGGACTCTGAAAAAGAAACTAAGAGAAGCTAAATTACAACAATCCAGAGATAACCTTACAAAAATTTTTTAACAGGAAGAGAAGATGGCAGCCAAAAATAATAATAATGCAAGGAGGATGCTTGGTGACTTCACTGCACCTAATTCCAATTTACATGGAAGAAGCATCTCCATTCCTACCATTGGAGCAAACAATTTTGAGCTGAAACCTCAGCTAGTTTCTCTGATGCAGCAAAACTGCAAGTTTCATGGACTTCCATCTGAAGATCCTTTTCAGTTTTTAACTGAATTCTTGCAGATCTGTGATACTGTTAAGACTAATGGAGTAGATCCTGAAGTCTACAGGCTCATGCTTTTCCCTTTTGCTGTAAGAGACAGAGCTAGAGTGGGGTTGGACTCTCAACCCAAAGACAGCCTGAACTCTTGGGATAAGCTGGTCACGGCTTTCTTAGCCAAGTTCTTTCCTCCTCAAAAGCTGAGCAAGCTTAGAGTGGATGTTCAAACCTTCAGA
>NC_029794.2:106047899-106051492 GCF_000816755.2 Arachis ipaensis | reverse complement strand
AAAATATTGACTCAGCAAGTCAATATGATCTCTCAGAGTCTGCATGGAATGCAAGCTGCATCCAACAGTACTCAAGAGGCATCTTCCGAAGAAGAAGCTTATGATCCTGAGAACCCTGCAATAGTAGAGGTAAATTACTCAGGTGAACCTTATGGAAACACCTATAATCCATCATGGAGAAATCATCCAAATCTCTCATGGAAGGATCAAAGGCCTCAACAAGGCTTTAATAATGGTGGAAGAAACAGGTTTAGCAATAGCAAGCCTTTTCCATCATCCACTCAGCAATAGACAGAGAACTCTGAACAAAGTACCTCTAATTTAGCAAACTTAGTCTCTGATCTATCCAAGGCCACTGTAAGTTTCATGAATGAAACAAGGTCTTCCATTAGAAATTTGGAAGCACAATTGGGCCAGCTGAGTAAAAGGATCACTGAAATCCCTCTTAGTACACTCCCAAGCAATACAGAAGAAAATCCAAAGAGAGAGTGCAAGGCCATTGATATTACCAAAATGGCCGAACCCAAAGAGGGAGAGGAGGACGTGAATCCCAGTGAGGAAGACCTCCTGGGACGTCCAGTGATCAATAAGGAGTTTTCCTCTGAGGAACCAAAGGAATCTGAGGCTCATCTAGAGACCATAGAGATTCCATTGAACCTCCTTATGCCCTTCATGAGCTCTGATGAGTATTCCTCTTCTGAAGAGAATGAGGATGTCACTGAAGAGCAAGCTGCCAAGTTCCTTGGTGCAATCATGAAGCTGAATGCCAAATTATTTGGCATTGAAACTTGGGAAGATGAACCTCCCTTGTTCACCAATGAACTAAGTGATCTGGATCAACTGACATTGCCTCAGAAGAAACAGGATCTTGGAAAGTTCTTAATACCTTGTACCATAGGCACCATAATCTTTAAGGCTCTGTGTGACCTTGGTTCAGGGATAAACCTCATGCCCCTCTCTGTAATAGAGAAACTGGGAATCTTTGGGGTGCAAGCTGCAAAAATCTCATTAGAAATGGCAGACAATTCAAGAAAACAGGCTTATGGACAAGTAGAGGACGTGTTAGTAAAGGTTGAAGGCCTTTACATCCCTACTGATTTCATAGTCCTAGATACTGGGAAGGATGGGGATGAATTCATCATCCTTGGAAGACCTTTCTTAGCCACAGCAAGAGCTGTGATTGATGTGGACAGAGGAGAATTGATCCTTCAAATAAATAAGGACAACCTTGTGTTTACAACTCAAGGATCTCTCTCTGCATCCATGGAGAGGAAGCATAAAAAGCTTCTCTCAAAGCAGAGTCAAACAAAGCCCCCACAGTCAAACTCTAAGTTTGGTGTCAAACCCCCATATCCAAACTCCAAGTTTGGTGTTGGGAGGTCTCAACAAAGCTCTGCACATCTGTGAGGCTCCATGAGAGCCCACTATTAAGCTATTGACATTAAAGAAGCGCTTGTTGGGAGGCAACCCAATGTTTATTTATCTAATTTTATTTTTGTTTTTCATGTTTTCTTAGGTTCATGATCATGTGGAGTCACAAAATAAACGAAAAATTTAGAAACAGAATCAAAAACAGCGGAAGAAAAATCACACCCTGGAGGAAGCACCTGTCTGGCGTTCAATGCCAGAACAGAGCATGGTTCTGGCGCTGAACGCCCAAAATGGGCAGTATCTGGGCGTTGAACGCCCAAAATGGGCAGCATCTGGGCGCTGAACGCCAGAATTGCACCCTGGAGAAGAGCTGGCGCTGAACGCCCAGAACAAGCATGGTTCTGGTGTTCAACACCAGAAATAGGCAACAAATGGGCGTTGAACGCCCAAAATGGGCACCAACCTGGCGCTGAACGCCCAGAGTTGTGTGCAAGGGCATTTTACATGCCTAATTTGGTGCAAGGTTGTAAATCCTTAAACACCTCAGGATCTGTGGACCCTACAGGATCATCTCAGAATCTGTGGACCCCACAGGATCCCCACCTACCTCCACTCACTCTCTTCTCTCTTCTCAATCATCCTCTATTCCCAATAAACACTCTTCCCCAAAACCCTTCACCTATCACCTCCATCCCTCTTCCCTATTAACCCTTCACCACTCACATCCACCCACTCTTCCCCATAAACCTACCCAATAAACTCCACCTACCTTCAAAATTCAAAATCAATTTCCGACCCAAACCCACCCATATGGCCGAACCTTAACCCCCCTCCCTTCCCTATATAAAGCCTTCCATTCTTCTTCATTTTCACACAACACAACCCTCTCTTTCCATTCTTGGCCGAAACACACCTCCCCCCTCTTCTCCATATTTTCTTCTTCTTCTTTATCTAATTCTTTCTTTTCTTGCTTGAGGGCGAGCAATATTCTAAGTTTGGTGTGGTAAAAGCAAAAGCTTTTTGTTTTTCCATTACCATTGATGGCACCTAAGACCGGAGAATCCTCTAGAAAAGGAAAAGGGAAGACAAAAACTTCCACCTCTGAGTCATGGGAGATGGAAAGATTCATCTCCAAAGCTCATCAAGACCACTTCTATGATGTTGTGGCCAAGAAGAAGGTGATCCCTGAGGTCCCTTTCAAACTCAAGAGAAATGAGTATTCGGAGATCCGACATGAAATTCAAAGAAGAGGTTGGGAAGTTCTAACAAACCCCATCCAACAAGTCGGCATCCTAATGGTTCAAGAGTTCTATGCCAATGCATGGATCACTAGGAACCATGATCAAAGTAAGAACCCGAATCCAAAGAATTATGTTACAATGGTTCGGGGGAAATACTTAGATTTTATCCCGGAGAATGTGAGGTTGGCGTTTAACTTGCCTATGATTCAAGGAGATGAACGCCCCTACACTAGAAGGGTCAACTTTAATCAAAGGTTGGACCAAGTCTTCATGGACATATGTGTGAAAGGAGCTCAATGGAAGATTGACTCCAAAGGCAAGCCGGTTCAACTAAGAAGACTGGACCTCAAGCCTGTAGCTAGAGGATGGTTAGAGTTCATCCAACGCTCCATCATCCCTACTAGCAACCGATCTGAAGTTACTGTGGATCGGGCCATCATGATCCATAGCATCATGATTGGAGAGGAAGTAGAAGTTCATGAAGTCATCTCCCTTGAACTCTACAAAATAGCCGAAAAGCCCTCCCCTGGGGCAAGGCTAGCTTTTCCTCATCTTATTTTCCATCTATGTTACTCAGCTGGAGCTTTCATAGAAGGAGACATTCACATTGAGGAAGAGAAGCCCATCACTAAGAAAAAGATGGAGCAAGCAAGAGAGCCCATTCATGGAGCTCAAGAGGCGTATGAAGCTCATGACCATGAGATCCCGGAGATGCCTCAAATGCATCTTCCTCCACAAAACTATTGGGAGCAAATCAACACTTCCCTAGGAGAATTAAGTTCCAACATGGGACAATTAAGGGTGGAACATCAAGAGCACTCCATCATCCTTCTTGAAATTAGAGAAGATCAAAAAGCAATGAAGGAGGAGCAACAAAGACAAGGAAGAGACATAGAAGAGCTTAAGGACATCATTGGTTCCTCAAGAAGGAAACGCCACCATCACTAAGGTGGACTCATTCCTTGTTCTCACTTTCTGTTT
>NC_029794.2:106036208-106047859 GCF_000816755.2 Arachis ipaensis | reverse complement strand
GACTTTACTATGAGTTTGTGTGTTTTTCTATGATTTCAGGTATTTTCTGGCTGAAATTGAGGGACTTGAGCAAAAGTCAGATTCAGAGGTTGAAGAAGGACTGTTGATGCTGTTGGATTCTGACCTCCCTGCACTCAAAATAGATTTTCTGGAGCTAAAGAACTCAAAATGGCGCGCTTCCAATTGCGTTGGAAAGTAGACATCCAGGGCTTTCCAGCAATATATAATAGTCCATACTTTGTACAAGTTTAGACGACACAAACTGGCGTTCAACGCCAGCTCTCTGCCCAATTCTGGCGTCCAGCGCCAAAAACAAGTTGCAAAGTGGAGTTCAACGCCCAAAATAGTACAAAAGCTGGCGTTCAACTCCAAGAATGACCTCTCCACGTGTAGACTTCAAGCTCAGCCCAAGCACACACCAAGTGGGCCCCAGAAGTGGATTTATGCATCAATTACTTACTTCTGTAAACCCTAGTAGCTAGTTTATTATAAATAGGACTTTTTACTATTGTATTAGGAATCCTGGATTGTATTTTTGATCCTGTGATCATGTTTTGGGGGTTGGCCATTCGGCCATGCCTGGACCTTTCAATTATGTAGTTTCAAACGGTAGAGTTTCTACACTCCATAAATTAAGGTGTGGGACTCTGCTATTCCTCAAAGATTAATGCAAAGTACTACTGTTTTCTATTCAATTCAACTTATTCCGCTTCTAAGATATTCATTCGCACTTCAACCTGAATGTGATGAACGTGACAATCATCATCATTCCCTATGAACGCGTGCCTGACAACCACATCCGTTCTACCTTAGATTGAATGAATATCTCTTGGATCTCTTAATCAGAATCTTCGTGGTATAAGCTAGATTGATGGAGTCATTCATAAGAGTCCGAAAAGTCTAAACCTTGTCTGTGGTATTCCGAGTAGGACTCTGGGATTGAATGACGGTGACGAACTTCAAACTCGCAAGTGCTGGGCGTAGTGACAGACGCAAAAGGATAGTAAATTCTATTCCAGTATGATCGAGAACCTCAAAGATGATTAGCCATGCAGTGACAGCGCATCGGACCATTTTCACAGAGAGGAATAGGATGCAACCATCGACAAGGGTGATGCCTCCAGACGATTAGCCGTGCTGTGACAGAGCATTTGGACCATTTTTCCGAGAGGATTGAAAGTAGCCATTGGCACCGGTGACATCCTTACAAAAAGCTAGCCATAGAAAGGAGTAAGACTGATTGGATGAAGACAGCAGAAAAGCAGAGGTTCAGAGGAACGAAAGCATCTCTATGCGCTTATCTGAAATTCTCACCAATGATTTACATAAGTATTTCTATCCTTATTTTATTATATTATTTTCGAAAACTTCATAACTATTTTATAACCGCCTGACTGAGATTTACAAGGTGACCATAGCTTGCTTCATACCAACAATCTCCGTGGGATCGACCCTTACTCACGTAAGGTTTATTACTTGGACGACCCAGTGCACTTGCTGGTTAGTTGTATCGAAGTTGTGACAAATTATGAATTGAGATTAGAGCACCAAGCCTTTGGAGCCATTACCAGAGATCACAATTTCGTGCACCAGTTACCAACAAGCCCCATTATACGCCTATAAACCACCTCCTCAACATAGCTTTGAACCACCATACTCACAAGCCAACCACAACCGTTCACCTTCATATGACCTTAACCCGTACCCGCCCCAATTCCAATCCAATTACTTCCAAGAACCCCACTTCCATATGCACCATATCCATGTCCGTCGAACCATGAATCACAGGATCGTCTCAAGGACACAGTAAACTAATTTCATGCAACCCTTAATCAAATGGAGCAAGCGATAAATCGATTAGCCCCTAGTACGAAGGAGACACTAGAAGCTCCGGTGGATAGTAAGGAGCATGACTTTGTACTGGAACAAGTGGAGGAAGCTGGAATTATCAAAGAAGAAGAATTGGTTGAAGACTTAGAAGATGCTGAACCTCCATGGAAATCAAGAATTGTAGAGAATTCTGCCAAGAAATTTGCAACTGATGCTAAGGAGGATAGTGCACATCCCCCAAAGTATGTACCTTATGAAGAAATGGACGGAACAGATCAAGAAGCAAGTTTCCTTGGTAATGATGATCACGAACCAAGCTCTCCTAATGATGACCTTGCAGTCACAATTGAACTCTTTGAGCTAGAAGAATCTTCCCCAAGTGAATATGAGGATGATGTGGAGGTAGACTTTTCTCAACCTCCAACTTATGACTTGAGTGATGAGGAATAAATTGAAGACTTTGATCAAGACGTAGTTGCAGTTGAAGAGGTTTGTCAGGAAATGGAAGAATTCACAGAGGAGCACAAGGAAGTGGAGCTTGAAGAACCACTGGAAACACCTCTTCCACAACTATTACCACCTAATACAAACTTCAAGGGGGTAAAATCCTTAGCCTTCATCTTTACTTTCCCACTTGAATATGGCTTGCTTGAAACAGATGGCCAGCTTAGAGCTCTTTGCGGCTTTAAGAGTAAGAGAGAGATGGTTAGTAATAGAAGTTGGTATCCACAATTAAATACGGTTCCATGCTCCAATTGGATGTGCAAGGATTGGTATAGAGCTGGAGTTAAAGGGTTTCGAAAGATGTTTGGGTATCTCAGTGGAAATTCAGGTTGTGTACTGCCCTGCTGGAAAGATGTAGATCAAGACAAAGATGGGTACAAAAGCAAGGTTTGGGATCCTGGGATTCATTCTGATAATCAACACCCCTGGAGCCTGAAAACCTGCTTTAACTTGCTCGAAGGCTTTACGTGCGTAGTTTGGGACCCCGGAAGTTATTGGAATTGCAAACGTTGGTGGAGATTTCTGGATGAGTTCAAGCACAAGCCACCATAACAAGGAGTTCAACAAATGTCCAACTTAAGGACTTTAACTAAAAGTGCTAGGTGCGAGACAACCCACCATGGTATGATCATTCCTTTTCAATTTTAATTTTATTTTGTTTTGTTTGTTTTTAGTTTTATTTTATTTTATTTTTCATGGCATCATTCATAACATCCACATAAGTATATGCATTTTGCATTTTGCGTTTTCTATTAAAAAAACATACCACGCGTGCGCATGGGCCACGCGTGGGCATCGATTTCAAATCGACGTCGCCATCCAACGCCCAGAAAGTTGGGCTGAAATCGTGCGGCTGGTATGTGTTAGGCATAATTTGGGCCACGCGTATGCGTCAACGATGTGTACGCGTCATTTTCACTTACATAAACCACGCGTGGGTGTGGCGATGCTTACGCGTCGCGTGAAAATTTTTGCCCCCTCAATTGAAACAGAGAGTTGTGCCAAAACGACGCTGGATTTGTGCGTTTAGCACAATTCTAGTCGACGCATATGCGTCATTTTCATTATCCCTCATTCACGCGTTCGCGTCAATGATGCTTTCGCGTCATTGCACTTCTGCCCCATCCACGCTCTCGCGTGACCGATGCGTCTGCGTGGATTTGAAATCACTTACCCCCCCAATGCGGAAACCCTAACCCCAGCGTCACCTTTTTCCCCCTCCTACCCAAACGTTCCACCTCCATCCCTCTCTTCTCCCTCCAACCTCCCACTGCCACCGCCGCCCAGCCCACCGCACCACCACCAGAACCGGCCGCACCCCCTTGTGCCGCTGCAGCACCGCCGTGCCACCCACCAGCGCCACCACAGCACCACCCTCTCTCTTCTTTCAATTTCTTTCACTGCGCACACCAGGTTCCATTGCACTCTGATTTCTTTCCCGTTCCAGTTTGTTAGTTTGCATATTTTTCAATTCTGTTCAAATTAGGATAGTTAGATATGCATGTTCGTAGTGGATTTTAGGTGGTTAGGTAGCTAGGATGTGGTTAGTGGATTTAGGTCTGATAATTGTGCCCTTCTTGCTGCTTGCTTTATCTGTTTTGCAATTCTAAAATTGCTGTGCTGTTGATGTTGCTATTCACTGCTGTTCCATTCCTGTTCGATACTATTTTGTTTCATCGGATCTTAATTGAGTGTTGCCAATGCCTATATAACTGCACATACATTAGCATTCTTGTTGACATTTGCTTTATCCTCATTAATACAGTAAGCCGAATACATTGCATCCCTATCCTATATTCTTGCTTGCTTTCTGAATTTTCTAAAGCCAGGTGGTGTGCGAAATCGTGATCGTTTCTTCCTTTGTAACGGTGCTAAAAACTCAATACGCACGTTCATATTCTTAATTCTGTTTCACAACTTCGTACAGCTAACAAGCAAGTGCACTGGGTCGTCCAAGTAATAAACCTTACGTGACTAAGGGTCGATCCCACGGAGATTGTCGGCTTGAAGCAAGCTATGGTCACCTTGTAAATCTCAGTCAGGCAGATTCAACTGATTTTATAAATTAATAAGTAAAAGATAAATAAAATATAAAATAGGATAGTGGTACTTATGTAATTCATTAGTGAGAATTTCAGATAAGCGTATAGAGATGCTTTCGTCCCTCTGAACCTCTGCTTTCCTGCTGTCTTCATCCAATCCTTCCTACTCCTTTCCATGGCAAGCTGTATGTTAGGCATCACCGTTGTTAATGGCCACCTGTCCTCTCATTGAAAATGGTCCAATGCGCTGTCACTGCATGGCTAATCATCTGTCGGTTCTCGATCATACTGGAATAGGATCTATTGATCCTTTTGGGTCTGTCACTACGCCCAGCACTCGCGAGTTTGAAGCTCGTCACAGTCATTCAATCCCTGAATCCTACTCGGAATACCACAGACAAGGTTTAGACTTTTCGGATTCTCAAGAATGGCCGTCCATGGGTTCTAACATATACCACGAAGACACTAATAACTCGGACTTGGTCCCCTGTATTAGATATCCAAGAGATATCCATTCAATCTAAGGTAGAACGGAAGTCGTTGTCAGGCACGCGTTCATAAGTTGAGAATGATGATGACTGTCACGATCATCACATCCATCATATTGAAGTGCGAATGAATATCTTAGAAGCGGAATAAGTTGAATTGAATAGAAAAACAGTAGTACTTTGCATTAATCTTTGAGGAACAGCAGAGCTCCACACCTTAATCTATGGTGTGTAAAAACTCTACCGTTGAAAATACACAAGTGATAAATGTTCAGGCATGGCCGAATGGCCAGCCCTCACAAAAGTCTAAGATAGTATAAAACTGATCAAAGATGATCCAAGGATAATCCAAAGATATAAACATAATAGTAAAAAGTCCTATTTATACTAAACTAGTTACTAGAGTTTGCAGAATTGAGTAAATGATGCAGAAATCCACTTCTGGGGCCCACTTGGTGTGTGCTTGGGCTGAACATTGAGCTTTCCACATGTAGAGGCTTCTCTTGGAGTTGAACGCCAGTTTGTAGCCTGTTTCTGGTGTTGAACTCCACTTTGCAACCTGTTTCTGGCGTTTGACTCCAGAATGCAGCATGGAACTGGCTCTGAACGCCTGTTTAAATCGTCTATCCTTTTTCAAAGTATGGACTATTATATATTGCTGGAAAGCCCTAGATGTCTACCTTCCAACGCAATTGAGAGCGCGCCATTTGGAGTTCTGTAGCTCCAGAAAATCCATTCCGAGTGCAGAGAGGTCAGAATCCAACAGCATCAGCAGTCCTTTTTCAGCTTGAATCAGATTTTTCTCAAGTCCCTCAATTTCAGCTAGAAATTACCTGAAATCACAGAAAAACACACGAACTCATAATAAAGTCCAGAAATATGAATTTTAATTAAAAACTAATAAAAATATACTAAAAACTAACTCAATCATACTGAAAACTATGTAAAAATAATGCCAAAAAGCGTATAAATTATCCGCTCATCATAACACCAAACTTAAATTGTTGCTTGTCCCCAAGCAACTGAAAATCAAATAGGATAAAAAGAAGAGAATATACTATAAATTCCAAAATATCAATGAAACTTAGCTCCAATCAGATGAGCGGGACTTGTAGCTTTTTGCCTCTTGAATAGTTTTGGCATCTCACTTTATCCATTGAGGTTCAGAATGATTGGCATCTATAGGAACTCAGAGTTCAGATAGTGTTATTGATTCTCCTAGTTCAGTATGTTGATTCTTGAGCACAGCTACTTTATGAGTCTTGGCCGTGGCCCTAAGCACTTTGTTTTCCAGTATTACCACCGGATACATAAATGCCACAGACACATAACTGGGTGAACCTTTTCAGATTGGTACTCAGCTTTGCTAAAGTCCCCAATTAGAGGTGTCTAGGGTTCTTAAGCACACTCTGTTTTTTCTTTGGACCTTGACTTTAACCGCTCAGTCTCAAGTTTTCACTTGACACCTTCATGCCACAAGCACATGGCTAGGGACAGCTTGGTTTAGCCGCTTAAGCCAGGATTTTATTCCTTTAGGCCCTCCTATCCACTGATGCTCAAAGCCTTGGATCCTTTTTATTTACCCTTGCCTTTTGGTTTTAAGGGCTATTGGCTTTTTGCTCTTGCCTTTTGGTTTAAAGAGCTTTTGGCTTTTTCTGCTTGCTTTTTCTTTTTCTTTATCCTTTTTTTTCGCTATTTTTTTTCCGCAAGCTTTCTGTATTCACTGCTTTTTCTTGCTTCAAGAATCATTTTTATGATTTTTTACATTATCAAATAACATTTCTCCTTTTTCCTTATTCTTCAAGAGCCAACGTATTTAACATTCATTAAACATCAACTTCAAAAGACATATGCACTGTTCAAGCATTCATTCAGAAAACAAAAAGTATTGTCACCACATCAAAATAATTAAACTAGTTTCAAGGATGAATTCGAAGCCATGTATTTCATGTTCTTTTGTAATTAAAACAATTTTCATTTAAGAGAGGTGATGGATTCATATTCATAACTTTAAGGCATAGACACTTAGACACTAGTGATCATATAGTAAAGACACAAACATAAATAAAACATAAAGCTCAAAAATCGAAAAACAGGAAAATAAATAAACAAGGAGATTAAGGAATGAGTCCACCTTAGTGAGGGTGGCGTCTTCCTCTTCTTGAAGAACCAATGGTGCTCTTGAGCTCCTCTATGTCTCTTCCTTGTCTTTCTTGCTCCTCCCTCATAGCTCTTTGATCTTCTCTAATTTCATGGAGGATGATGGAGTGCTCATGGTGCTCCACCCTTAGTTGTCCCATATTGGAACTTAATTCTCCTAGGGAAGTGTTGATTTGTTCTCAATAATTCTGTGGAGGAAAGTGCATCCCCTGAGGCATCTCAGGAATTTCATGGTGAGGAATTTCCTCATGCTCATGTTGAGGTCCATGATCTCTTGTTTGCTCCATCCTTTTTCTAGTGATGGCCTTATCCTCTTCAATGAGGATATCTCCCTCTATGTCAATTCCAAATGAATTGCAGAGGTGGCATATGAGGTGAGAAAAGGCTATCCTTGCCCAAATGGAGGACTTGTCAGCTACCTTGTAAAGTTCTTGAGGTATAATCTCATGAACTTCTACCTCCTCTCCAATCATGATACTATGGATCATGATGGCTCGGTCTATAGTAACTTCAGACCGGTTCCTAGTAGGAATGATTGAGCGTTGAATGAAGTCTAGCCATCTTCTAGCCACTAGTTTGAGGTCATGCCTTCTTAGTTGAACCGGCTTGCCTCTTGAGTCAATTTTCCATTGAGCTCCTTCCTCACATATGTTTATGAGGACTTGGTCCAACCTTTGATCAAAGTTAACCCTTCTTGTGTAGGGGCGTGTGTTTTCTTTCATCATTGGCAAGTTGAACGCCAGCCTTATATTTTCCGTACTGAAATCTAAGTATTTTTCCCGAACCATAGTAAGCCAATGCTTTGGATTTGGGTTCACACTTTGATCATGGTTCCTTGTGATCCATGCGTTTGCATAGAACTCTTGAACCATTAGGATCCCGACTTGTTGAATGGGGTTGGTGAGAACTTCCCAACCTCTTCTTTGAATCTCAAGTTGGATCTCCGGATACTCATTCTTTTTGAGTTTGAAAGGAACCTCAGGGATCACTTTTTTCTTGGCCACAACTTCATAGAAGTGGTCTTGATGGACCTTAGAGATGAATCTCTCCATCTCCCATGACTCAGAGGTGGAAGCAATTGCCTTCTCTTTCCTCTTTCTAGAGGTTTCTCTGGCCTTAGGTGCCATGAATGGTTATGGAAAAATAAAAAGCTATGCTTTTACCACACCAAACTTAAAATGGTTGCTCGTCCCCGAGCAAAAGAAGAAAGAAGGAAGTAGAAGAAGAAGAAAAATGGAGAAGAGGGAGAGAGAGATGGTTTCGGCCAAGGGGAAGAAGAGAGGGTTTTGTTGTGTGAAAATGAAGAGGGAATGAGGGTTTTATATAGGAGTGGGGAGGGGTTTAGGGTTTGGCCATTTAGGGTTGGGGTTGGGAGGGAAATTATTTTGAATTTAAAGGTAGGTGGGGTTTTGGGGAAGAGATGATGGATGTGATTGGTGAAGAGGTGATGGGGAAGAGTGATTGAGTTGATTGGTGAGGGGTATTTGGGGAAGAGAGTTATGAAAAGGTGTGAAGAGAAGAGAAGAAGTAGGTGGGGATCCTGTGGGGTCCACAGATCCTGAGGTGTTTAAGGATTTCTCATCCCTGCACCTTTTAGACGTGTAAAACGCCCTATATATGCAATCCTGGCGTTTAACGCCAGACTGCAGCATGTTTCTGGCGTTAAACGCCGCTTCCTTGCTTGTTTTGGGCGTTCAACGCCAGTCTATAGCATGTTTCTGGCGTTGAACGCCAGTATGGTGCATGTTTCTGGCGTTAAACGCCAGTCTGATGCTTGTTTCTGGCGTTTAATGCCAGCTTTCCTCTGGGTGCAATCCTGGCATTTAAACGCCATGCTGCTGCTTGTTTCTGGCATTTAATGCCAGTTTCATGCTCTGTTCTGGCGTTACTGACGTTTAAACGCCAGCCAGATGCTCCTTACTGGCGTTTAAACGCCAGTAAGCCCTTCCTCCAGGGTGTGCTATTTTCAATGCTGTTTTTCATTCTGTTTTCGATTTTTCAGTAGTTTTTGTGACTCCACAAGATCATCAACCTAATAAAACATGAAATAACAAAGATAAAATAAAATAAAAATGATTAAATAACATTGGGTTGCCTCCCAACAAGCGCTTCTTTAATGTCAATAGCTTGACAGTAAGCTCTCATGGAGCCTCACAGATAATCAGAGCAAGGTTGGGACCTTCCAACACCAAACTTAGAGTTTGACTGTGGGGACTTTGGTTGACTCTGCAGTGAAAGAAGCTTTTCATGCTTCCTCTCCATGGTTACAGAAGGAGATCCTTGAGTTTTAAACACAAGGGATTCCTCATTCAGTTGAAAGATCAATTCTCTTCTGTCCACATCAATCACAGCTCTTGCTGTGGCTAGGAAGGGTCTTCCAAGAATGATGGATTTATCCTCATCCTTCCCAGTATCCAGGATTATGAAATCAGCAGGGATGTAAAGGCCTTCAACCTTTACTAACACGTCCTCTACTTGACCATAAGCCTGTTTTCTTGAGTTGTCTGCCATCTCTAATGAGATTCTGGCAGCTTGCACCTTAAAGATTCCCAGTTTCTCCATTACAGAGAGGGGCATGAGGTTTATCCCTGACCCAAGGTCACACAGAGCATTCTCAAAGGTCATGGTGCCTATGGTGCAAGGTATTAAGAACTTCCCAGGATCCTGTTTCTTCTGAGGCAATTTCAGTTGATTCAGATCACTCAGTTCAATGGTGAGCAAGGGAGGTTCATCTTCCCAAGTCTCATTGCCAAATAATTTGGCATTCAGCTTCATGATTGCACCAAGGTACTTGGCAACTTGCTCTTCAGTAACATCTTCATTCTCTTCAGAAGAAGAATACTCATCAGAGCTCATGAATGGCATAAGGAGGTTTAATGGAATCTCTATGGTCTCCAGATGAGCCTCAGAGTCCCTTGGTTCCTCAGAGGGAAACTCCTTATTGATCTCTGGACGTCCCAGGAGGTCTTCCTCACTGGAGTTCACGTCCTCTCCCTCCCTTGTAGGTTCGGCCATGATGATCAATTCAATGGCCTTGCACTCTCCTTTTGGATTTTCTTCTGTATTGCTTGGGAGAGTACTAGGAGGGGTTTCAGTGATTCTTTTACTCAGCTGGCCCACTTGTGCTTCCAAATTTTTAATGGAAGACCTTGTTTCATTCATGAAACTTAGAATGGCCTTAGATAGATCAGAGACTATGTTTGCCAAGCTAGATGGGGTCTACTCAGAACTCTCTGTCTTTTGCTGAGTGGATGATGGAAAAGGCTTGCTATTATTAAACCTGTTTCTTCCACCATTATTAAAGCCTTGTTGAGGCTTTTGTTGATCCTTCCATGAGAGATTTGGGTGATTTCTCCATGAGGGATTAATGGTGTTTCCATAGGGTTCACCCATATAATTCACCTCTGCTATTGCAGGATTCTCAGGATCATAAGCTTCTTCTTCAGAAGATGCCTCTTGAGTACTGTTGGATGCATCTTGCATTCCATTCAGACTCTGAGAAATCATATTGACTTGCTGAGTCAATATTTTGTTCTGAGCCAATATGGCATTCAGAGTATCAATTTCAAGAACTCCCTTTTTCTGAAGCGTTCCATTACTTACAGGATTCCTCTCAGAAGTGTACATGAACGGGTTATTAGCAACCATGTCAATGAGTTCTTGAGCTTCTGCAGGCATTTTCTTTAGGTGAATGGATCCATCTGCAGAATGGTCCAATGACATCTTTGATAGTTCAGATAGACCATCATAGAATATATCCAGAATGGTCCATTCTGAAAGCATGTCAGAAGGACACTTTTTGGTCAGTTGCTTATATCTCTCCCAAGCTTCATAGGGGGATTCACCTTCTTTCTGTCTGAAGGTTTGAATATCCACTCTAAGCTTACTAAGCTTTTGAGGAGGAAAGAGCTTGGCTAAGAAAGCCGTGACCAGCTTATCCCAAGAGTTCAGGCTATCTTTAGGTTGAGAGTCCAACCATACTCTAGCTCTGTCTCTTACAGCAAACGAGAAAAGTATATGCCTGTAGACCTCGGGATCAACCCCATTGGTCTTAACCGTATCACAGATTTGCAAGAATTCAGTCAAGAACTGAAAAAGATCTTCAGATGGAAGTCCATAAAACTTGTAGTTCTGTTGCATCAGAGAAACTAATTGAGATTTAAGCTCAAAATTGTTTGCTCCAATGGCAGGGATTGAGATGCTTCTTCCATGTAAATTGGAATTAGGTGCAGTGAAGTCACCAAGCATCCTCCTTGCATTATTATTTTCGGATGCCATCTCCTCTTCCTGTTCAAAAATTTTTGTAAGGTTATCTCTAGATTGTTGTAATTTAGCTTCTCTTAGTTTCCTCTTCAGAGTCCTTTCAGGTTCTGGATCTGCTTCAACAAGAGGTAGAAGAAGAAGTAGAAGAAGAAGAAGAGAATGGAGGAGATGGAGGGAGAAGTGGTTTCGGCCAAGTGGAAGAAGAGAGGGTTGTGTTGTGTGAAAATGAAGAATGAATGAGGGGTTTATATAAGAGTGGGGAGGGGTTAGGGTTCGGCCATTTAGGGTTGGGTTTGGGAGGGAAATTGGGGTTTTTTGGGGAAGAGAGGATGGATGTGAGTGGTGAAGAGGTGATGGGAAAGAG
>NC_029794.2:106007422-106036198 GCF_000816755.2 Arachis ipaensis | reverse complement strand
GATCCTGAGGGAATTCTGTGGGGTCCACAGATCCTGAGGTGTTTGAGGATTTCTCATCCCTTCACCTTTGAGGCGTGTAAAACGCCCTATATATGCAATCCAGGCGTTTAACGCCAGACTGCAGTATGTTTCTGGCGTTAAATGCCACTTCCATGCTTGTTTTGAGCGTTCAACGCCAGTCTGCAGCATGTTTCTGGCGTTGAACGCCAGTATGGTGCATGTTTCTGGCGTTAAACGCCAGTCTGATGCTTGTTTCTGGCGTTTAACGCCAGCTTTCCTCTGGGTGCAATCTTGGCGTTTAAACGCCAGACTGCTGCTTATTTCTGGCGTTTAACGCCAGTTTCATGCTCTGTTCTGGCGTTAAACGCCAGCCAGATGCTCCTTACTGGCGTTTAAATGCCAGTAAGCCCTTCCTCCAGGGTGTTCTATTTTCAATGCTGTTTTTCATTCTGTTTTTGATTTTTTCAGTAGTTTTTGTGACTCCATATGATCATCAACCTAATAAAAAATGAAATAACAAAGAGAAAATAAAATAAAAATGATTAAATAACATTGGGTTGCCTCCCAACAAGCTTTTCTTTAATGTCAATAGCTTGACAGTGGGCTCTCATGGAGCCACACAGGTGATCAGGTCAATTTTATAGACTCCCAACACCAAACTTAGAGTTTGGATATGGGAGTTCAACACCAAACTTAGAGTTTGGTTGAGGCCTCCCAACACCAAACTTAGAGTTTGATTGTGGGGGCTTTGGTTGACTCTGCACTGAGAGAAGTTTTTCATGCTTCCTCTCCATGGTTACAGAAGGAGATCTTTGAGTTTTAAACACAAGGGATTCCTCATTCAGTTGAAGGATCAATTCTCCTCTGTCCACATCAATCACAGCTCTTGCTGTGGCTAGGAAGGGTCTTCCAAGAATGATGGATTTATCCTCATCCTTCCCAGTATCCAGGATTATGAAATCAGCAGGGATGTAAAGGCCTTCAACCTTTACTAACACGTCCTCTACTTGACCATAAGCCTGTTTTCTTGAGTTGTCTGCCATCTCTAATGAGATTCTAGCAGCTTGCACCTCAAAGATTCCCAGTTTCTCTATTACAGAGAGGGGCATGAGGTTTATCCCTGACCCAAGGTCACACAGAGCATTCTCAAAGGTCATGGTGCCTATGGTGCAAGGTATTAAGAACTTTCCAGGATCCTGTTTCTTCTGAGGCAATTTCAGTTGATTCAGATCACTCAGTTCAATGGTGAGCAAGGGAGGTTCATCTTCCCAAGTCTCATTACCAAATAATTTGGCATTCAGCTTCATGATTGCACCAAGGTACTTGGCAACTTGCTCTTCAGTAACATCTTCATTCTCTTCAGAAGAATACTCATCAGAGCTCATGAATGGCATAAGGAGGTTTAATGGAATCTCTATGGTCTCCAGATGAGCCTCAGAGTCCCTTGGTTCCTCAAAGGGAAACTCCTTATTGATCTCTGGACGTCCCAGGAGGTCTTCCTCACTGGGATTCACGTCCTCTCCCTCCCTTGTAGGTTCGGCCATGATGATCAATTCAATGGCCTTGCATGCTCCTTTTGGGTTTTCTTCTGTATTGCTTGGGAAAGTACTAGGAGGGATTTCAGTGATCCTTTTACTTAGCTGGCCCACTTGTGCTTCCAAATTTCTAATGGAGGACCTTGTTTCATTCATGAAACTTAGAGTGGCCTTAGATAGATCAGAGACTATATTTGCCAAGCTAGATGAATTCTGCTCAGAACTCTCTGTCTTTTGCTGAGTGGATGATGGAAAAGGCTTGCTATTGCTAAGCCTGTTTCTTCCACCATTATTAAAGCCTTGTTGAGGCTTTTTTTTATCCTTTCATGAGAGATTTGGGTGATTTCTCCATGAGAGATTATAGGTGTTTCCATAGGGTTCACCCATGTAATTCACCTCTGCTATTGCAGGGTTCTCAAGATCATAAGCTTCTTCCTCAGAAGATGCCTCTTGAGTACTGTTGGATGCAGCTTGCATTCCATTCAGACTCTGAGAAATCATATTGACTTGCTGAGTCAATATTTTGTTCTGAGCCAATATGGCATTCAGAGTATCAATTTCAAGAACTCCCTTCTTCTGAGGCGTCCCATTACTCACAGGATTCCTCTCAGAAGTGTACATGAACTGGTTATTAGCAACTATGTCAATGAGTTCTTGAGCTTCTGCAGGCATTTTTTTTAGGTGAATGGATCCACCTGCAGAAGTATCCAATGACATCTTAGCTAATTCAGACAGACCATCATAGAATTTATCCAGAATAGTCTATTCTGAAAGCATGTCAGAAGGATACTTTTTGGTCAGTTGCTTATATCTCTCCCAAGCTTCATAGAGGGATTCACCTTCTTTCTGTCTGAAGGTTTGAACATCCATTCTAAGCTTACTCAGCTTTTGAGGAGGAAAGAACTTGGCTAAGAAAGCCGTGACCACCTTATCCCAAGAGTTCAGGATATCTTTGGGTTGAGAGTCCAACTACACTCTAGCTCTGTCTCTTACAGCAAACGGGAAAAGTATAAGCATGTAGACCTCGGGATCAACCCCATTGGTCTTAACAATGTCACATATATACAAGAATTCAGTTAAGAACTGAAAAGGATCTTCAGATGGAAGTCCATGAAACTTGCAGTTCTGCTGCGTCAGAGAAACTAATTGAGGTTTCAGCTCAAAATTGTTTGCTCCAATGGCAGGAATGGAGATGCTTCTTCCATGTAAATTGGAATTAGGTGCAGTAAAGTCACCAAGCATCCTCCTTGCATTATTATTATTTTCGGCTACCATCTCCTCTTCCTGTTCGAAAATTCCTGTAAGGTTGTCTCTGGATTGTTGTATTTTAGCTTCTCTTAGTTTTCTTTTCAGAGTCCTTTCAGGTTCAGAATCTGCTTCAACAAGAATGTTCTTGTCCATGCTCCTGCTCATATGAAAAAGAAGAAAACAGAAAATAATAGGGATCCTCTTTGCCTCAGTAGAGAGAGGTTCCTTTGTGTGAGTAGAAGAAGAAAAGAATGTCATGTAAGGAAGAGAAGAGGGAAAACTCGAACACAGAGAGGGAGGTGGTGTTCGAATTTTTGGATGGAAGAGAAGTGTTAGTAGATGAATAAATAAATAGAAGGAGATGAGAGAGAGAATTTAGAAATTTAATTAAAATAAAAATTAAAATTGAAAGTTAGATTTCGAAAATTAAAGTTGAAATTAAATTAAAATTAAAACAATTAGTTAATTAAAAAGGAATTTTGAAAAAGGAGAGAGGGAATTTTCGAAAATAAGAGAGGGAGGATTAGTTAGGTAGTTTTGAAAAAGATATGATTGAAACAAAAAGATAAGATTTGAAAATCAATTTTAAAAAGATAAGAAGTTAGAAAAGATTTTGAAATTGAATTTGAAAAAGATATGATTGAAAGAATTTTTAAATTGAAAATTTGATTTGATTCATAAGAAACAATTAAATTTAAAAATTTTTGACTAAATCAAATCATATTTTCGAAAATTTTGAGTAAAATAAGGAAAAGATATTTTTTTATTTTTGAATTTTTAATGAAGAAAGAGAAAAACATGAAAAAGACTCATAAGAAAGATTTTTCGAAAATTAAATTGAATAAAATGCTTAAACATAAAATAAAATTACCTAATCTGAGCAACAAGATGAACCGTCAGTTGTCCAAACTCGAACAATCCCTGGCAACGGCGCCAAAAACTTAGTGTGCGAAATCGTGATCATTCCATTCCTTGGTAACGGCGCTAAAAACTCAATACGCACGCTCATGATCTTATATCTGTTTCACAACTTCGTACAACTAACCAGCAAGTGCACTGGGTTGTCCAAGTAATAAATCTTACGTGAGTAAGGGTCGATCCCATGGAGATTGTCGGCTTGAAGCAAGATATGGTCACCTTGTAAATCTCAGTCAGGCGGATTAAATTGTATTAAGAAATTATAGTGGATGAAAATAAATAAAAATAAAATAGGATAGTTGTACTTATGTAATTAATTGGTGGGAATTTCAGATAAGCGTATAGAGATGCTTTCGTTCCTCTGATCCCTGCTTTCCTGCTGTCTTCATCCAATCAATCCTACTTCTTTCCATGGTAAGCTTTATGTAGGGCATCACCGTTGTCAATGGCTACATACCATCCTCCTGTGAAAATGGTCCAATGCGCTGTCACTGCATGGCTAATCATCTGTCGGTTCTCGATCATACTGGAATAGGATTTACTATCCTTTTGCGTCTGTCACTATGCCCAACACTCGTGAGTTTGAAGCTCGTCACAGCCATCCCTTCCCAGATCCTACTCGGAATACCACAGACAAGGTTTAGACTTTCCGGATCTCAGGAATGGCCATCCATGGGTTCTAACTTATACCACGAAGACACTAATAACTCAGACTCGGTTCCCTGTATTAGATATCCAAGAGATATCCATTCAATCGAAGGTAGAACGGAAGTGATTGTCAGGCACGCGTTCATAGGGGAATGATGATGACTTTGTCACGATCATCACATTCATGTTGAAGTGCGAATGAATATCTTAGAAGCGGAATAAGTTGAATTGAATAGAAAACAGTAGTACTTTGCATTAATCTTTGAGGAACAGCAGAGCTCCACACCTTAATCTATGGTGTGTAGAAACTCTACCGTTGAAAATACATAAGTGATAAGGTCCAGGCATGGCCGAATGGCCAGCCCCCAAACGTGATCTAAAGATGAAACTAAAGATGTAAATACAATAGTAAAAAGTCCTATTTATACTAAACTAGTTACTAAGGTTTACAGAAATGAGTAAATGATGCAGAAATCCACTTCCGGGGCCCACTTGGCGTGTGCTTGGGCTGAGCTTGAAGTTTACACGTGGAGAGGTCATTCTTGGAGTTGAACGCCAGTTTGCGTCATTTAAACTCAGGAAAAGTATGGACTATTATATATTGCTGGAAAGCCCTGGATGTCTACGTTCTAACACAATTGGAAGCGTGCCATTTGGAGTTCTGTAGCTCCAGAAAATCTACTTTGAGTGCAGAGAGGTCAGAATCCAACAGCATCTGCAGTCCTTCTTCAACCTCTGAATCTGATTTTTGCTCAGGTCCCTCTATTTCAGCCAGAAAATACCTGAAATCATAGAAAAACACACAAACTCATAGTAAAGTCCAGAAATGTGAATTTTAATTAAAAATTAATAAAAATATACTAAAAACTAACTAAATCATACTGAAAACTATGTAAAAATAATGCCAAAAATCGTATAAATTATCCGCTCATCAGCTTCTCATGACTCTTCTCTTGCAGTGTAGTTCTGGATCTCAAAGTAATGGCATTGATTCCACCCTTTAGGTTAGGCAAGGGTTGAGAAGGAAATGCACTAGAGCTTGAAGGTTGATTGTTGGGGGTAGTTAATGATTCCATCAGGGAGATGAGAGCTTGTATGGTGGAGCTAAGACCATTAATGGAAGAGTTAATTGTATTATGAATGTCTTGTTGTCCTTGCGCAATAGAGTGAAGCATATCATCATTGGAAGAGGAAGGGGGGTAGGTAATTTGAGGGGCCTGCTGTTGGTTATTCTGAGGCACATGGGACTGCCTTTGGTGAGGTGCTTGGTAAGGCTGGTTTTGGTTTTGCTGTTTGTTGTTGTTGTTCCACCTCTGATTTCCACCATTGTCTCTGCCTCCTCTGTTGTAGTTGTCCCTCCATCCTTGGTTGGAATTATCTCTCCACCCCTAGTTGGAATTGTCTCTCCAGCCTTGGTTGGAGTTGTCTTGCCAACCTTGATTGTAGTTCCCACCTTGGTTATAATTGCCGCCTTGTTGATAATATCCTTGATTCGAGCGGTCGTAGAAATTATGGGTAGTTGCCAAGGTGTTGTCTTTTTGTTGGAGTTGCAGAAACTCATCCGTGTAATGAGTATAGCAGGCACATATTCTGCACACTCTCTGAGGAACCAACTGTTGACACTGTTGTTGTGGGAGAGGCTGAGGTTGTTGTTGATTCAGCTGCAGCTGCTTCAGTATGTTGGTCATCTCTCCCAGAGTCTGTGTGAGAGCAGCAGTCTCACTACTAGAGGAAACCTCCGCAATAGCCTTGGGATGGTTGTCCCTGTACCTGACATTCCGGGTAGACTCAACTAGATCGGTGATCAGTTGCCACGCTTCTGTCACCGTCTTGTACTTCTTCAGAGAGCCATTACTCGCAGCATCTAATGTAGTCTTGTATTGAGGCTTCATGCCTTGTGTGAAATACTAACCAGCACCAACTGGTCAATCTTATGGTGGGGACATGAGTCTAGGAGATTCCTGAAGCGTTCCCAATACTCATAAAGAGTCTTTGATTCGCCTTGAATAATGCAGGAAATTTCTTTCCTCAGTCTGTCTGTAACTTCAGCTGGAAAGTATTTTTCCAGGAATTCCCTTCTGAGCAGATACCAATTAGTAACAACTTCTTCAAGTCGAGTGTAGAACCACTTCCTTGCCTTTCCCTCAAGAGAAAACGGAAGGCATATAGCCAAATAGTAGTCTCATTTGCACCATGACACCTAGCAGTTGAGCAGGCTGTCTGAAAATTTCTGAGGTGCTTGATAGGCTCTTGAGCAGATAAGCCATGAAACTTGGGTATTAGGTTGATTAGCGCAGTCTTCAGTTCAAAATCTGCAGACAGATTTGGATGACGCGCTTAATACGACTGCAGTGTAAAGTCTGGAGCTTCTGCTTCTTGGAGAGTAATCCTTATGGGCTCCGCCATATTACCTACGCGTAAATCAACAGAATCAGTAGAAGAGGAGCTTGTTTCTTCCTCAAATGGTGCTTCAGATTTGCTCTCAGATAAGACTCGTGAATTGGTAGTAACCACTTCTGGAGCGGTTAGCTCGGCAAGGTCACATCGAAAAGTACATTAGCGGCCACATACAACGATGCACATCCCACTCTGGTGACCAAAGCTCGCAACACAACATGGCCGAGATAAAGATCGACCGAACACCAATCCCCCCGACCAACCAAGACATATTATTAACTGTATTTCTGGAGGTTTTGCAGGTGGAGGAGCCACAAGCTCGGCAAGAAAGCGATCTTACCGAGCTATGCTTTCCGTAGAAGTCGATCAAAATCAATAGCATGCACCTCCACACTCTCCTCAGATAACATTCTAGACATCCGACCATAACACCAATGTAACAAATCTAGACGACCCGGTCGTGATTTCCCTGCATCTCAAACACCTCCTAGTCAATAAGGTTTTACTGGACCCCAGGAGCAGTGTCGATGTCCTCTTTTACTCCACATTCCAGAAGATAAAACTGAGCAGTAACACCCTTCAACCTTCCACTAGAGACCTGGTTGGTTTCTCAGGTGAGAGAGTCTCGGTTATGGGCTCTGTGTGGTTACAAACCACACTCGGTGAGGCTTCCCTATCAAAAACTTCAGATATTCAATATCTAGTTGTTGACTGTTTTAGTCCTTACAATTTGATACTTGGCCGACCTTTCTTAAATAGGTTCGGGGCCATTTCTATAATTCATCTCTGTGTTAAGTTTCCTTTACAGGATAGCACAATTGCAACTATTCACAGTGATGCCCGAGAAGCCAGAGAATGCTACAACAACAGTTTTAAAAGACCTAAACAAAACATACACGCTCATGTGCATAACATCGGCACCAAGACGACCTACCAGCCCTAGCCGACCTTGATCCCAGGGCAAGGACCCTCGAACGACCAATCCCGACAAAAGATTTGGATAAAATTTATTTTGCAGAAAGCTCGGACAAGTTTACTTACATCGGTTCCACATTAAACTCCGAAGAGAAGGCCTCATACCGAGCATTTTTACAACAAAATGCCGACCTGTACCCCAGCTGATATGCCAGGCACCGATCCATCCATCATATTCCACAGGCTGGCATTAGATCCGTCTGTCCGACCTATAGCACAGAAAAAGCGAAATCTCGGCCAGGACCGAAAATAAGCCTCTCTAGAAGAAACCAAGAAGCTCATCAACGCCGGCTTCATCCAGGAAATCAGATTCACAACATGGCTGGTGATGGGCAGAAAATAGCCGATTAAGAATTTGATATAGAAATAACGTTGCGAGTATAGTTCTTAACCGACGAAAAATCCGCTTATCAATTTAGAAAGAATTGTCACAAATTGAGAATAAATTTCTGGGAGTAGAATTCCCAGGTCGTCTTCCAACGAGTTGACAAAAGAGTGCAATTTATTGATCAGGAATTTTTCGAGAAATTTTAGAGTTGGAGAACAGAAAAATAAATGATTATAAATTAAAGTAATGAAAATTGACGATAGAATTTATATAATTAAAATAAAAGCCTTGACCAGATGAAGATTAATTGGAAGTTCTATCCTTGTTGGATTTTTCTCAAGTATAATAGTAAGAGGTTGTTGTTTTTACTTAGTTAACCTTTATCGAATAAAGGAAAGTCAAGTAATTGAGCTAACTCTGATTCACAAGTCCTAATCCTCTCCTATGGAAGGATTAGCGTTAGTGACTAGAGAGTTAGCCAACAACTTCTAATTAAAATTGACACTTGAGTATTCCAACTTAAGGGTCTCCTGTTAATCAACTCCCAAGTCAAGTTAGGAGTCTACTCCATTAACATGAATGCCATTTTCATAAACGATAAAAGGGAAAAGGGGAAAGACATGGAAATTCAAATAAAAATAATAACAAAAAATTAATTAAAGGTAAAAATAATTCTTTGCATTAATAAATTCCAAAACCATAGATATTCATATGTAATATCTGAACAGGGTTAATGGGTGATTAAAAGAGTAAGGAAATAAAGAAACAAACTAGAATGATAAAAACTTCAACGGAGGTAGTAACTCTTCTCAATATCCAAATCAAAAGCATAAAGCTAGAAATCTATGAATGTGAAGAACCCTAGAGGAGGTAGTATTTTCTCTCCAAGATTCAAAACTAAAAACTAAAAACTGTGTAAATGTGAATGTGTCTTGAGTCTCTGCTTGTCCCCGGGCTCTAGTCTGTGTTTTTGGGCCGAAAACTGGTTCCAAACTCAGCCCAAAATCGCCCCCAGCGTCTTCTAAGATTTTTGCACGTGGCGCACGTCACGCGTACACATCAGTCATGCGTACGCGTCAGGTACGCGCACGTGTCGCCATGCAAATTCGCTTTTCACGTGTACACGTCAAATACGCGTACGCATCACTGTGGAAAGCTCCAAGTCACGCGCATGCGTGAGCCATACATGCGCGTCGATCCTCGCTGGTTATCTCCTTTATTTCTTGTGCTCCTTCCATTTTTGCAAGCTTCCTCTCCATCCTCTAAGTCATTCCTGCCCTATACAGCCTGAAAATACTTAACGCACGGATCACGGCATCGAATGGTATAAAGGGGAATTAAAATACACAATTTAAAGGCTTAGGAAGCAAGTTTTCAACCATAGAAGAAAATTGGGAAGGAATTGTAAAATCATGCAAATTGTATGAATAAGGGTGCAAAGACATGATAAAAACCACTCAATTGAGCACAAGATAAACCATAAAATAGTGGTTTATCAATGTCCCCACACTTAAACATTATCATTTCCTCATGCTAAGCTCAAGGAGATCAAAAGAATAAATGGGGGAAAGCCAGACTCATGTTATACAATCTATGTATGTGAATGCAACTATATGCTAAGATATTTCTATCTACTTAGTTAAAAGTAAACAAGTTCTCCAAGACAAACATAAATCAGATTTCACTAATTCAAATCACACAAATAAAGACAAGTAAACTTGTAAGAAGGTAGCTCATGACAACAGGGAACATAGAATCAAGCATTGAACCCTCACTGGTAGTATATATGCACTCTAATCGCTCAAGTGTCTAGGGTTAATTCACTCTAATCTTCTCTAGTCATGCTTTCTAAAACCTTGTTCTTCATCTAACCAATCAACAAATATTTAGTATACCAATGCAAACATCATGAGGTCTTTTCAAGGTTGTAATGGAGCTAAGGTAAGGGTGAGGATATATGTATGGCCAAGTGAGCTATAATATGAATCTTTGACTAACCTAAGTTCTCACCTACACACACACAGACACTATATATAATTCTAAAATCATGCCTAGCTACCCATAATCTCACTTTTGTGTATTTCACATACTCATGTATCAAGTTTTCTTTAATTTCACCACATATGCATTGATCTTTTATTAAACTTAGCATTGGGGTAATTTTATCCCATATTTATTTATTTATTTTGTAATTTAATTTTTTTTTTTGGTAAAGATGAAAGCAAACATAACATATCAATGCATATGATTTTTCTGGTTTCACATGAGTATGCATCCAAATATCTAATATTTTTGTTAATAAAATACAATACTTTCTTATCAACCCATGTTCCCACAATTTCCCCACACTTAGTTGACACACAATCTCTATCTTCAGCTAACCAAAGATTCAATGGGATAATTAATTGTTTTTCTTCTTAAGACTAGTGATGTGGTAAAATACAGAACAAATGGGGATTAAAAAGCTCAAAGTGGCAAACAAGGGTAATTGAAGTGGTAGGCTATTTGGGATAAGTGAGCTAATAATAATTAATGACCCCAATCATATGTATGCATGTAAATACACTAAACAATGGACATATAGAATGGAACAAACTTTAGATTGCAATTATAGAGAAAAAAACACACAAGAATAAAATTTATGGTTAAATAATGTAACCATATAATTAAGCTCAAAATGTCACAGGTTGTGTGTTCTTAGCTCAAAAACTATGTTCCAATTTAAAATCTTCAAACAAATTTAACACAAATTTAAATTAGTGAAATGATATAAAAAGGGTCTTGAAAAAGAAATTTATTACTTCAACCAAGCAAAACATACATGCAAGCAACTATTATCATGCAATCTATCCTACCTAACAAAAGAAAAAGTTAAATGTTGATGTTAAGAGAGAGAAATTACCTCCGGAAGTCAAGGACTGACCTCCTCACACTTAAGGACCGTGCCATTAGTAAGGAGCAAGGTAGGGCTGGAAGCATCGCCTCCGCTGTCTGGTTTGCCATGGCTCCCTGTGTTGCTGGGTGAAGGAGAGTCCGGGGTGTCCTTCTGTTCTGGAGGTGGGTGGGTACCAACTATGAGGTCTTTCAGATAGTTGTATCAGCGCTTATTACGGCGCTCCATTTACTCCATCCGCCGGTCTTGCTGGTCGAACCTCTCAAGGATCTGAAGGAACATCTGATGGATGGATGGTGCTTGTGGTGTGGATGATGGTGGAGTAGAAGAAGGAGGAGTATCCAAAGATGGGCCTGCAGGCCGGCTCGCAGAAGCGACTGGTGGCCTGATGTACTTCCTATTCGGGACATACTGGTCGGTCCTAGGGATCATGACCTTCGTGTCTCCTGCCCGATAGGACACACCCGCTGCAGAGACTAACTCTGAAACCAATGCAGGGAAAGGCAGGTTACCCGCTATCTGCACGTGTCCCATGGCTTGCCGAATATGTCGGGGACTATCCATGATAAGTTGGCCTCTCGTGGCTGCCTCCTCAAAAATTTCCACTGTCTCCTCTCAATTCGGGGCTCCACAAAATCAACAAAGTGTGTTGGGACAATGAGCAGATGCTCATTGTTGTAGTTCCTCTCAGCTAGGATGGGGAACATCTGTTCGCAATAACGGTTAGTGAACCGTGTGGAGTCCCGTGCGGGAAAGGCTTTCCCTGCTTCATCAACTTTAATGATCCTTTTTACTCACTTTGTTGGCGGCTTGACACTGGTAGACGGGCGTGCCTTAGCCGGTGTTTTCTTGGTTTCTCTCCTTGCTGGTGTCTTGTCAGTGGCCTTCTCTTTTCCTTTCTTCGTACCTATGCCTAAGGAAGAAAGAAAGAGGAAGAATGTTAAATATATATAATTCCAAACCGGCGGGAGAAAATTCCAAGTGATAATGAATGACAAAGAAAAGATAATAGCTTAAATACATGGTAGCTACAACATGTAGGTAAGACATCAATGAAGAGCAAAAAGGCAATTCATAGTAATTAGATGCAAAAGGTTAAAAGCATGCAAGTAATAGGCATGAGAAGCATAACTCAAGCATCAATTATTAAATGTTCCAAATTAAAGAGTACTTGTATGATGACAGTTGTGAATGATAATCCCAAATACATGTGGATTACAAGTGTTGTAAAAAAGAGGCATTAAAGTGTAAGAGTAAACTAAAATAGGATTCAAAACGCCATAAGAGCTTTTTCACAAACACATGGTGTTCAAGTTAGAATAGGAATGAAAATAATGAATCCAAATGTATATGAGAGCCAAAATTAAATGTCAATTATCAATTCACTCCTCATAATATCCACAAGCTCAATTATAATAAGATAATACCCAAATAAAGCTCCAACACCAACACAAAAAATGCATGAAAAAGAAACCATAAATAACTAAGGTAAATAAAATTGAGAAGAAAGAAAAATAATTAAATGCAATAATTGAAAGATGAATGAAAGAGTAGATGGGAGGAAGAATGGAACCTGAGGTAGAAGATGAAAAATGGAGGAAGAAAGTAGTAGATAATAAGAAGGAACAATGAAGAAAGAAAGAAAGAAGAAAGAATTAGGAATGAAAAAGAATTAGGATTAGGGGAGGAAATAATTGAAATCTGGCGGTGTAGTGGTTTAACCATGCGGCGCTTGCGACGCGCATGCGTACAGCACACGTACGCGTGGGTCGCGTAAAATTTAAGCGACGCGTAAGCGTCTAGGACGCATACGCGTGACATTGGGTTGTGCCAATCGCGCGAAGGCAGCCCCACGCATGCACAACTCTCTGTTCAGTCTGGGCGGGGGGCCAAAATTGCATACAACGCGTGCGCGTCAGGCACACGCACGCGTGGATGGCCATTAAGTGAAAATGATGCGCACGCGTCAAGGACGCGTACGCGTGATGGGTTTTGTGCTTCTAGCACAATTCCAGTCCCAAACCATCACAACTCTCTGTTCAGCACGCCATTTACGCCGATTTCCAGGGTCACACGTACGCGTCAGGGATGCTTACGCATGGTCTGCTGAAAGCGCAAGCGACGCGCACGCGTGGGTTTTCTTGTGCGCAAAGCACGCTTCCAGCGCCACTCCTGCCTAACTCTCTGTGCTATTCTTATTATTCTCGCATTCACATATGACGCGTACGCGTCGTGGACGCTCGCGCGTCGAATGCGGTTTTTTTATGCAGAATGCAGGTGATTATGCAGAAATTATGAATGAATACTGATAAAAATGAAATAAAATAAAACTAAGAATGAAAAGGAACGATCATACCATGGTGGATTGTCTCCCACCCAACACTTTGCTTTTATATCTGGAAGTTGGACGGTCCACAAGCTCAGTCTGCTTCCGTTGGTGGATCCTCCAAGAGGAAGACCTCTAGCTTTTTATTGTCCTTCATTTTCTCACCATGATACAGCTTCAAGCGGTGTCCATTGACTTTGATGAATTTGGAGCTCGAAGGATGGCTCAGGTGGAAGACTCCGTATGGCTCTGGCTTCTCTACTCTATAGGGGCCTTCCCATCTTGAACGCAGCTTGCCTGGCATGAGCCTCAACCTTGAGTTGTAGAGGAGGACTAACTCCCCAGGTCTGAACTCTCTTCTCTTGATATGCTTGTCATGCACAGTCTTCACCTTCTCTTTGTATAGCTTGGAGTTGTCATATGCTTCGAGTCGAAGGTTCTCCAGTTCAGCTAGTTGCAGCTTCCTTTCAGCACCGGTTTTCTCAAATCCCATGTTGCATTCCCTTACAGCCCAGAAAGCCTTGTGTTCCACCTCCACTAAGAGGTGACAAGCCTTTCCGTACTAGGCGGAAGGGACTCATTCCTATGGGTGTCTTGTATGCTGTCCAATAAGCCCAAAGCGCATCAATAAGTCTGGTGCTCCAGTCCTTCCTATGAGGCTTGACTATCTTCTCCAATATACGCTTTATCTCCCTGTTAGACACCTCTGCTTGCCCATTGGTCTGAGGGTGGTAAGCTGTTGCTACCTTGTGAACAATGCCGTGTTTCTTCAGTAGACCTGTCAATCTCCTGTTACAAAAATGAGTGCCTTAATCTCTCACGATTGCTCGTGGTGATCCAAAGTGACAGATAATATAATTTCTAACAAAAGAGACAACAGTGTTAGCATCTTTAGTACGGGTAGGAATTGCTTCCACCCATTTAGAAACATAATCAACTGCTAATAATATGTATAAGAAACCACTAGAGTTTGGAAATGGACCCATGAAGTCAATGCTCCAAACATCAAAAATTTCACAGAACAACATAAATTGTTGGGGCATCTCATCCCTCTTGGATATATTTCTAAACCTTTGGCATAGGGAGCAGGATTTACAAAAGGCAGTAGCATCCTTAAAAAGAGTGGGCCACCAGAATCCACAGTCTAAAATTTTTCTAGCTATCCTTTGAGGACCAAAATGTCCACCACTCTCAGATGAGTGGCAGGCCTCTAAAATTGACTGGAATTCTAATTGAGGCACACACCTTCTAATTATCTTGTCAGCACCCTACCTCCATAAATATGGTTCATCCCATATATGATATTTGGACTCGCTTTTCAGCTTATCCCTTTGATGCTTAGTAAAATTAGGAGGGAAGGTATGATTGACTAAATAATTAGCTATAGGTGCATACCAAGGAACTACTTAAGATATTGTGTGCAAGCTATCAAATGGAAAAGCATCATTGATAGCATCATTGATAATGTGCTCTAGGCGACTCAAGTGGGCCGCCACTAAATTTTGGGAACCACTCCTATCTTTGATTTCTAAATCAAATTCTTGCAGCAACAATATCCAACGTATTAACCTTGGTTTGGACTCTTTTTTAGCTAATAAATATTTTAGAGCTGCATGGTCTGAGTATACTACCACTGATAAACCACTATTTTTATGATTTATCTTGTGCTCAATTGAGTGTTTTTATCAATTCTTCACCCACCTATTCATAAGATTTGCATGGTTTTACAATTCCTTCCTTATTCTGTGATATATGTGAAAATATGTTTCCTATGCCTTAAAAATATTAATTTTAATTATCCTTTATTACCATTCAATGCCGTGATCTTTGTGTTAAGTATTTTCAGGCTTTACAGGGTAGGAATGGCTTAGAGGACAGAGAGGAAACATGCAAAAATGGAAGGAATGCACAAAATGGAGTTTTGAAGAAAATGGCAGCGATGCGCACGCGTGACTGACGCGTACGCGTGACAAGGAAAATCTCCAAATGACGCGCACGCGTGACCCACGCACACGCGTGACGGACGCCACGTGCAGAAAGTTGCAGAATTCACCCCCAGCGATTTCTAGACCCTTTTTCGGCCCAAATCCAAGCCCTGAAACACAAAATAGAGGCTGGAGAATGAGGGAATCAAATAATCCATCAATCATTCATTCAATAGAGAGAATTTTTAGGTTTTAGATGTAGTTCTCTAGAGAGAGAGGCTCTCTTCTCTCTCTTAGGTTTTAGAATTAGGATTTTCCTTAGTTTATGGTTATTTCTTCATTCTAGGTTCAATGTTCCTTTAATTTATGTTTTCCTCTATTTTTATTTATTCTATTAGTTTTGTTGATTACTTGATGTTGCCAATTTGGTTTATGGATTCTTATGTTTAATTTGATTTTCTATTTAATATAAATTGAGGTATTTCAGATTTATGATTGTTTCCTTCTATTTATGATATAAATAATTTGGATTTTTCTCCTTTTGGCTTTGGTTGAGTAATTGGTGACACTTGAGTTGTCAAACTCAGCTGTTGATTGAAAATTAGAATTTGCTTATTGACTTGGATCCCTCTAAAGCTAGTCTTTCCATAGGAGTTAACTAGGACTTGAGGAATCAAGTTGATTAGTCCACTTGACTTTCCTTTATTTAGTAAGGGTTAACTAAGTGGGAGCAATAAACAATTCTTATCACACCTGATAAGGATAACTAGGATGGGATTTCCGGTTCTCATACCTTGTCAAGAGTTTTCTCTAGTTATTAATTTACTTTCATGCTAATTTATTTCCTTGCTCCTTATTTCAAAAACCCAAAAATATACCTTTTTCCATAACCAATAATAAATCATACTTCCCTGCAATTCCTTGAGAGACGACCCTAGGTTTAAATACTTCGGTTATAAATTTTATTAGGTTTTGTTACTTGTGACAACCAAACTTTTATACGAAAGGATTCTCTGTTGGTTTAGAAACTATACTTACAACGCGATTATTTTCATAAAATTCCTTACGAGCAGAAATCTGATCGTCAAAAATGACGACGTTGCCAGGGAATTGCAATTGTGTGCCTTATTATTGGTTATTGTAAATATTTGTTTTTTGCTTGTTTATTTGTTTTTAAGTTTTATTAGCTACTATGAATTCTCACCCCTCTGGCTTTAAGTTTGGTTCCAATGTTGTTGTAAGAAATGGAAGCTATAACAGGAACATGCATCAAGGTCAAACCAATCAAAGATGGAAGGAGCCACGAGGATCTGATCAACCCTTTCGGCAACAACACTTTCCAAAGTACCATGGACAACGACCATTCCACGATGCATACCCAGACAATAGTTATGGTGGACCCCTTCGTGACAAACCACCTCCACCAAATTACTATGGTCAAGAGTCATTCCGAGGTGCGTACCAAAATGATAGATATGGTGGACCCCCTTGTGGTTACCAACAAGCCCCATTATATGCCTATAAACCACCTCCTCAACATAGCTTTGAACCACCATACTCACAAGCCAACCACAACTGTTCACCTTCATATGACCCTAACCCGTACCCGCCCCAATTCCAATCCAATTACTTCCAAGAACCCCACTTTCATATGCACCATATCCATGTCCATCGAACCAAGAATCACAGGATCGTCTCAAGGACACAGTGAACTAATTTCATGCAACCCTTCATCAATTGGAGCAAGCGATAAATCGATTAGCCCCTAGTACGAATGAGACACTAGAAGCTCCGGTGGACAGTAAGGAGCATGACTTTGTACTGGAACAAGTGGAGGAAGCTGGAATTATCAAAGAAGAAGAATTGGTTGAAGACTTAGGAGATGCTGAACCTCCATGGGAATCAAGAATTGTAGAGAATTCTGCCAAGAAATTTGCAACTGATGCTAAGGAGGATAGTGCACAACCCCCAAAGTATGTACCTTATGAAGAAATGGACGGAACAGATCAAGAAGCAAGTTTCCTTGGTAATGATGATCACGAACCAAGCTCTCCTAATGATGACCTTGCAGTCACAATTGAACTCTTTGAGCTAGAAGAATCTTCCCCAAGTGAATATGAGGATGATGTGGAGGTAGATTTTTCTCAACCTCCAACTTATGACTTGAGTGATGAGGAATAAATTGAAGACTTTGATCAAGACGTAGTTGCAGTTGAAGAGGTTTGTCAGGAAATGGAAGAATTCACAGAGGAGCACAAGGAAGTGGAGCTTGAAGAACCACTGGAAACACCTCTCCCACGGCCATTACCACCTAATACAAACTTCAAGTGGGTAAAATCCTTAGCCTTTATCTTTACTTTCCCACTTGAATATGGCTTGCTTGAAACAGATGGCCAGCTTAGAGCTCTTTGCGACTTTAAGAGTAAGAGAGAGATGGTTAGTAATAGAAGTTGGTATCCACGATTAAATACGGTTCCATGCTCCAATTGGAAGTGCAAGGATTGGTATAGAGCTGGAGTTAAAGGGTTTCGGAAGATGTTTGGGTATCTCAATGGAAATTCAGTTTGTGTACCGCCCTGCTGGAAAGATGTAGATCAAGACAAAGACGGGTACAAAAGCAAGGTTTGGGATCCTGGGATTCATTCTGATAATCAACACCCCTGGAGCCTGAAAACCTGCTTTAACTTGCTCGAAGGCTTTACGTGCGTAGTTTGGGACCCCGGAGGTTATTGGAATTGCAAACGTTGGTGGAGATTTCTGGATGAGTTCAAGCATAAGCCACCATAACAAGGAGTTCAACAAATGTCCAACTTAAGGACTTTAACTAAAAGTGCTAGGTGCGAGACAATCCACCATGGTATGATCGTTCCTTTTCAATTTTAATTTTATTTTGTTTTGTTTGTTTTTAGTTTTATTTTATTTTATTTTCCATGGCATCATTCATCACATCCACATCAGTATATGCATTTTGCATTCTGCGTTTTCTATTAAAAAAAACATACCACGCGTGCGCATGGGCCACGCGTGGGCATCGATTTCAAATCGACGTCGCCATCCAACGCCCAGAAAGTTGAGCTGGAATCGTACAGCTGGTATGTGTTAGGCATAATTTGGGCCACGCGTATGCGTCAACGATGCGTACGCGTCATTTTCACTTACATACACCACGCGTGGGTGTGGCGATGCTTACGCATCGCGTGAAAATTTTTGCCCCCTCAATTGAAACAGAGAGTTGCGCCAAAACGACGCTGGATTTGTGCGTTTAGCACAATTCTAGTCGACGCGTATGGGTATTTTTCATTATCCCTCATTCACGCGTTCGCATCAGATGCTTTCGCGTCATTGCACTTCTGCCCCATCCACGCTCTCGCGTGACCGATGCGTCCGCGTGGATTTGAAATCACTTACCCCCCCAACGCGGAAACCCTAACCCCAGGGTCACCTTTTTCCCCCTCCTACCCAAACGTTCCACCTCCATCCCTCTCTTCTCCCTCCAACCTCGCACTGCCACCGCCGCCCAGCCCGCCGCACCACCACCGTCGACAACCCCTCGCTGCACCGCCACCATCACCCCCTCCCTCCTTTTCTTCTCTCCCTTCTCTTCCTTTTCTCAACCCTGCCCCGTCACCCATCCAAAGGTCCGCCACCACCGCACCACCACCAGAACCGGCCGCACCCCCTTGTGCCGCTGCAGCACCGCCGTGCCACCCACCAGCGCCACCACACCACCACCCTCTCTCTACGTTCAATTTCTTTCACTGCGCACACCAGGTTCCATTGCACTCTGATTTCTTTCCCGTTCCAGTTTGTTAGTTTGCATATTTTTCAATTCTGTTCAAATTAGGATAGTTAGATATGCATGTTCGTAGTGGATTTTAGGTGGTTAGGTAGCTAGGATGTGGTTAGTGGATTTAGGTCTGATAATTGTGCCGTTCTTGCTGCTTGCTTTATCTGTTTCGCAATTCTGAAATTGCTATATTGTTGATGTTGCTATTCACTGCTGTTCCATTCCTGTTCGATACTATTTTGTTTCATCGGATCTTAATTGAGTGTTGCCAATGCCTATATAACTGCACATACATTAGCATTCTTGTTGACATTTGCTTTATCCTCATTAATACGGTAAGCCGAATACATTGCATCCCTATCCTATATTCTTGCTTGCTTTCTGAATTTTCTAAAGCCAGGTGGTGTGTGAAATCGTGATCGTTCCTTCCTTTGTAATGGCGCTAAAAACTCAATATGCATGTTCATGTTCTTAATTCTGTTTCACAACTTCGTACAACTAACAAGCAAGTGCACTGGGTCGTCCAAGTAATAAGCCTTACGTGAGTAAGGGTCGATCCCACGGAGATTGTCGGCTTGAAGCAAGCTATGGTCACCTTGTAAATCTCAGTCAGGCGGATTCAACTGATTTTATAAATTGATAAGTAAAAGATAAATAAAATATAAAATAGGATAGTGGTACTTATGTAATTCATTAGTGAGAATTTCAGATAAGCGTATAGAGATGCTTTTGTCCCTCTGAACCTCTGCTTTCCTGCTGTCTTCATCCAATCCTTCCTACTCCTTTCCATGGCAAGCTGTATGTTAGGCATCACCGTTGTCAATGGCCACCTGTCCTCTCATTAAAAATGGTCCAATGCGCTGTCACTGCATGGCTAATCATCTGTCGGTTCTCGATCATACTGGAATAGGATCCATTGATCCTTTTGCGTCTGTCACTACGCCCAGCACTCGCGAGTTTGAAGCTCGTCACAGGTGATAAATGTTCAGGCATGGCCGAATGGCCAGCCCTCACAAAAGTCTAAGATAGTATAAAACTGATCAAAGATGATCCAAGGATAATCCAAAGATATAAACATAATAGTAAAAAGTCCTATTTATACTAAACTAGTTACTAGGGTTTGCAGAATTGAGTAAATGATGCAGAAATCCACTTCTGGGGCCCACTTGGTGTGTGCTTGGGCTGAGCATTGAGCTTTACACGTGTAGAGGCTTCTCTTGGAGTTGAACGCCAGTTTGTAGCCTGTTTCTGGTGTTGAACTCCACTTTGCAACCTGTTTCTGGTGTTTGACTCCAGAATGCAGCATGGAACTGGCGTTGAACGCCAGTTTACGTCGTCTATCCTTTTTCAAAGTATGGACTATTATATATTGCTGGAAAGCCCTAGATGTCTACCTTCCAACGCAATTTAGAGCGTGCCATTTGGAGTTCTGTAGCTCCAAAAAATCCATTCCGAGTGCAGAGAGGTCAGAATCCAACAAAATCAGCAGTCCTTTTTCAGCTTGAATAAGATTTTTCTCAAGTCCCTCAATTTCAGCTAGAAATTACCTGAAATCACAGAAAAACACACAAACTCATAGTAAAGTCCAAAAATATGAATTTTAATTAAAAACTAATAAAAATATACTAAAAACTAACTCAATCATACTGAAAACTATGTAAAAACAATGCCAAAAAGCGTATAAATTATCCGCTCATCATAACACCAAACTTAAATTGTTGCTTGTCCCCAAGCAACTCCCTTTTTTTTCGCTATTTTTTTCCGCAAGCTTTCTGTATTCACTGCTTTTTCTTGCTTCGAGAATCATTTTTATGATTTTTTAGATTATCAAATAACATTTCTCCTTTTTCCTTATTCTTCAAGAGCCAACGTATTTAACATTCATTAAACATCAACTTCAAAAGACATATGCACTGTTCAAGCATTCATTCAGAAAACAAAAAGTATTGTCACCACATCAAAATAATTAAACTAGTTTCAAGGATGAATTCGAAGCCATGTATTTCTTGTTCTTTTGTAATTAAAACAATTTTCATTTAAGAGAGGTGATGGATTCATATTCATAACTTTAAGGCATAGACACTTAGACACTAGTGATCATATAGTAAAGACACAAACATAAATAAAACATAAAGCTCAAAAATCGAAAAACAGGAAAATAAATAAACAAGGAGATTAAGGAATGAGTCCACCTTAGTAAGGGTGGCGTCTTCCTCTTCTTGAAGAACCAATGGTGCTCTTGAGCTCCTCTATGTCTCTTCCTTGTCTTTCTTGCTCCTCCCTCATAGCTCTTTGATCTTCTCTAATTTCATGAAGGATGATGGAGTACTCATGGTGCTCCACCCTTAGTTGTCCCATATTGGAACTTAATTCTCCTAGAGAAGTGTTGATTTGTTCTCAATAATTCTGTGGAAGAAAGTGCATCCCCTGAGGCATCTCAGGAATTTCATGGTGAGGAATTTCCTCATGCTCATGTTGAGGTCCATGATCTCTTGTTTGCTCTATCCTTTTCCTAGTGATGGGCTTATCCTCTTCAATGAGGATATCTCCCTCTATGTCAATTCCAGCTGAATTGCAGAGGTGGCATATGAGGTGAGGAAAGGCTATCCTTGCCCAAGTGGAGGACTTGTCAGCTACCTTGTAAAGTTCTTGAGGTATAATCTCATGAACTTCTACCTCCTCTCCAATCATGATACTATGGATCATGATGGCCCGGTCTATAGTAACTTCAGACCGGTTACTAGTAGTAATGATTGAGTGTTGAATGAACTCTAGCCATCCCCTAGCCACTGGTTTGAGGTCATGCCTTCATAGTTGAACCGGCTTGCCTCTTGAGTCAATTTTCCATTGAGCTCCTTCCTCACATATGTTTATGAGGACTTGGTCCAACCTTTGATCAAAGTTAACCCTTCTTGTGTAGGGGCGTGCGTTTTCTTTCATCATTGGCAAGTTGAATGCCAGCCTTATATTTTCCGGACTGAAATCTAAGTATTTTCCCCGAACCATAGTAAGCCAATGCTTTGGATTTGGGTTCACACTTTGATCATGGTTCCTTGTGATCCATGCGTTTGCATAGAACTCTTGAACCATTAGGATCCCGACTTGTTGAATGGGGTTGGTGAGAACTTCCCAACCTCTTCTTTGAATCTCAAGTCGGATCTCCGGATACTCATTCTTTTTGAGTTTGAAAGGAACCTCAGGGATCACTTTCTTCTTGGCCACAACTTCATAGAAGTGGTCTTGATGGACCTTAGAGATGAATCTCTCCATCTCTCATGACTCAGAGGTGGAAGCAATTGCCTTCTCTTTCCTCTTTCTAGAGGTTTCTCTGGCCTTAGGTGCCATGAATGGTTATGGAAAAACAAAAAGCTATGCTTTTACCACACCAAACTTAAAATGGTTGCTTGTCCCCGAGCAAAAGAAGAAAGAAGGAAGTAGAAAAAGAAGAAAAATGGAGAAGGGGGAGAGAGAGATGGTTTTGGCCAAGGGGAAAAAGAGAGGGTTTTGTTGTGTGAAAATGAAGAGGGAATGAGGGTTTTATATAGGAGTGGGGAGGGGTTTAGGGTTTGGCCATTTAGGGTTGAGATTGGGAGGGAAATTATTTTGAATTTAAAGGTAGGTGGGGTTTTTGGGGAAGAGAGGATGGATGTGATTGGTGAAGAGGTGATGGGGTGATGGGATTGAGTTGATTGGTGAGGGGTATTTGGGGAAGAGAGTTATGAAAAGGTGTGAAGAGAAGAGAAGAAGTAGGTGGGGATCCTGTGGGGTCCACAGATCTTGAGAGAATCCTGTGGGGTCCACAGATCCTGAGGTGTTTGAGAATTTCTCATCTCTACACCTTTTAGACATGTAAAACGCCCTATATATGCAATCTTGGCATTTAACGCTAGACTGCAGCATGTTTCTGGCGTTAAACGCCAGTTCCTTGCTTGTTTTGGGCGTTCAACGCCAGTCTATAGCATATTTCTGGCGTTGAACGCCAGTATGGTGCATGTTTCTGGCGTTAAACGTCAGTCTGATGCTTGTTTCTGGCGTTTAACGCCAGCTTTCCTTTGGGTGCAATCCTGGCATTTAAACACCAGGCTGCTGCTTGTTTCTGGCATTTAATGCCAGTTTCATGCTCTGTTTTGGCGTTACTAGCGTTTAAACGCCAGCCAGATGCTCCTTACTGGCGTTTAAACGCCAGTAAGCCCTTCCTCCAGGGTGTGCTATTTTCAATGCTATTTTTCATTCTGTTTTCAATTTTTCAGTAGTTTTTGTGACTCCACAAGATCATCAACCTAATAAAACATGAAATAACAAAGAGAAAATAAAATAAAAATGATTAAATAACATTGGGTTACCTCCCAACAAGCGCTTCTTTAATGTCAATAGCTTGACAGTGAGCTCTCATGGAGCCTCACAGATAATCAGAGCAAGTGTCCATAAGCCTGCTTTCTTGAGTTGTCTGCCATCTCTAATGAGATTCTGACAGCTTGCACCTCAAAGATTCCCAGTTTCTCCATTACAGAGAGGGGCATGAGGTTTATCCCTGACCCAAGGTCACATAGAGCCTTCTCAAAGGTCATGGTGCCTATGGTACAAGGTATTAAGAACTTTCCAGGATCCTGTTTTTTCTGAGGCAATCTCAGTTGATCCAGATCACTCAGTTCATTGGTGAGCAAGGGAGGTTCATCTTCCCAAGTCTCATTATCGAATAATTTGGCATTCAGCTTCATGATTGCACCAAGGTACTTGGCAACTTGCTCTTCAGTAACATCTTCATTCTCTTCAGAAGAAGAATATTCATCAGAGCTCATGAATGGCATAAGTAGGTTTAATAGAATCTCTATGGTCTCCAGATGAGCCTCAGAGTCCTTTGGCTCCTCAGAGAAAAACTCCTTATTGATCTCTGGACGTCCCAGGAGGTCTTCCTCACTGGAATTCACGTCCTCTCCCTCCCTTGTAGGTTCGGCCATGATGATCAATTCAATGGCCTTGCACTCTCCTTTTGGATTTTCTTCTGTATTGCTTGGGAGAGTACTAGGAGGGATTTCAGTGATTCTTTTACTCAGCTGGCCCACTTGTGCTTCCAAATTTCTAATGGAGGACCTTGTTTCATTCATGAAACTTAGAATGGCCTTAGATAGATCAAAGACTATGTTTGCCAAGCTAGATGGGGTCTGCTCAGAACTCTCTGTCTTTTGCTGAGTGGATGATGGAAAAGGCTTGCTATTATTAAACCTGTTTCTTCCACCATTATTAAAGCCTTGTTGAGGCTTTTGTTGATCCTTCCATGAGAGATTTGGGTGATTTCTCCATGAGGGATTATAGGTGTTTCCATAGGGTTCACCCATATAATTCACCTCTGCTATTGCAGGATTCTCAGGATCATAAGCTTCTTCTTCAGAAGATGCCTCTTGAGTACTGTTGGATGCATCTTGCATTCCATTCAGACTCTGAGAAATCATATTAACTTGCTGAGTCAATATTTTATTCTGAGCCAATATGGCATTCAGAGTATCAATTTCAAGAACTCATTTTTTCTGAGGCGTCCCATTATTTACATGATTCCTCTCAAAAGTGTACATGAACTGGTTATTAGCAACCATGTCAATGAGTTCTTGAGCTTCTGCAGGTATTTTCTTTAGGTGAATGGATCCATCTGCAGAATGGTCCAATGACATCTTTGATAGTTCAGATAGACCATCATAGAATATATCCAGAATGATCCATTCTGAAAGCATGTCAGAAGGACACTTTTTGGTCAGTTGCTTATATCTCTCCCAAACTTCATAGAGGGATTCACCTTCTTTCTGTCTGAAGGTTTGAATATCCACTCTAAGCTTACTAAGCTTTTGAGGAGGAAAGAGCTTGGCTAAGAAAGCCGTGACCAGCTTATCCCAAGAGTTCAGGCAATCTTTAGGTTGAGAGTCCAACCATACTCTAGCTCTATCTCAATGGCAGGGATTGAGATGCTTCTTCCATGTAAATTGGAATTAGGTGCAGTGAAGTCACCAAGCATCCTCCTTGCATTGTTATTATTTTCGGCCATATCTTCTTCTTTTTCGAAAATTTTTGTCAGATTTTCTCCAGAGAGTTGTGCTTTAGCTTCCCTTAGCTTCCTTTCAAAGTCCTTTCAGGTTCAGGATCAGCTTCAACAAGAATGTTCTTATCCTTGTTTCTGCTCATATGAAAAAGAAGAAGAAAGCAGAAAAGAAAATATGGAATCCTCTATGTCACAATATAGAGATTCCTTTATGTGAGTAGAAGAAAGTAAGAATAGAAGAAGGAAAAGATGAGAATCCAAACACAGGGGTGAGGATAGAAGTGTTAATGGATGAATAAATAAATAGAAGGAGATTAGAGATGAGAGAAGAATTCGAAAATTTAACAAAATAAAATAAAAATATTTTAAATTTAAATTTAAAATTCAAAAATTAAAATTGAAATTAAATTAAATTAAAATTAAAACAATTAGTTAATCAAAATAAAATTTTAAAAAAGAGGGAAGGGATTTTCGAAAATTAAATGTAGAGAGTTAGTTGGGCAGTTTTGAAAAAGATATGATTGAAACAAAAAGATATGATTGATTAAAAGAGATTTGAAATTTGTTTTTGAAAAAGATATGATTGAAACAAAAAGATATGATTGATTAAAAGAGATTTGAAATTTGTTTTTGAAAAAGATATGATTAAAATTGAGAAAGATATGATTGAAACAAAAAGATAAGATTGATTGAAAAGGATTTGAAAATCAATTTTAAAAAGATAAGAGGTAGAAGAAGAAGTAGAAGAAGAAGAGAATGGACGAGATGGAGGGAGAAGTGGTTTCGGCCAAGTGGAAGAAGAGAGGGTTGTGTTGTGTGAAAATGAAGAAGGAATGAGGGGTTTATATAAGAGTGGGGAGGGGTTAGGGTTTGGCCATTCAGGGTTGGGTTTGGGAGGGAAATTGGGGTTTTTTGGGGAAGAGAGGATGGATGTGAGTGGTGAAGAGGTGATGGGAAAGAGATGCCCTATATATGCAATCCAGGCATTTAACGCCAGACTGCAGCATGTTTCTAGCATTAAACGCCACTTCCATGCTTGTTTTGGGCGTTCAACGCCAGTCTGCAGCATGGATCTGGTGTTGAACGCCAGTATGGTGCATGTTTCTGGCGTTAAACGCCAGTCTGATGCTTGTTTCTGGCGTTTAACGCCAGCTTTCCTCTGGGTGCAATCCTGGCGTTTAAACGCTAGACTGCTACTTATTTCTGGCGTTTAACGCCAGTTTCATGCTCTGTTCTGGCGTTAAACACCAGCCAGATGCTCCTTACTGGCGTTTAAACGCCAGTAAGCCCTTCCTCCAGGGTGTTCTATTTTCAATGCTGTTTTTCATTCTGTTTTTGATTTTTTTAGTAGTTTTTGTGACTCCACATGATCATCAACCTAATAAAACATGAAATAACAAAGAGAAAATAAAATAAAAATGATTAAATAACGTTGGGTTGCCACCCAACAAGCGCTTCTTTAATGTCAATAGCTTGACAGTGGGCTCTCATGGAGCCACACAGGTGATCAGGTCAATTTTATAGACTCCCAACACCAAACTTAGAGTTTGATTGTGGGGGCTTTGGTTGACTCTACACTGAGAGAAGTTTTTCATGCTTCCTCTCCATGGTTACAGAAGGAGATCCTTGAGTTTTAAACACAAGGGATTCCTCATTAAGTTGAAGGATCAATTCTCCTTTGTCCACATCAATTACAGCTCTTGCTGTGGCTAGGAAGGGTCTTCCAAGAATGATGGATTCATCCTCATCCTTCCCAGTATCCAGGATTATGAAATTAGCAGGGATGTAATGGCCTTCAACCTTTACTAACACGTCCTCTACTTGACCATAAGCCTATTTTCTTGAGTTGTCTGCCATCTCTAATGAGATTCTGGCAGCTTGCACCTTAAAGATTCCCAGTTTCTCCATTACAGAGAGGGGCATGAGGTTTATCCCTGACCCAAGGTCACACAGAGCATTCTCAAAGGTCATGGTGCCTATGGTGCAAGGTATTAAGAACTTTCCATGATCCTGTTTCTTCTGAGGCAATTTCAGTTGATTCAGATCACTCAGTTCATTGGTGAGCAAGGGAGGTTCATCTTCCCAAGTCTCATTGCCAAATAATTTGGCATTCAACTTCATGATTGCACCAAGGTACTTGGCAACTTGCTCTTCAGTAACATCTTCATTCTCTTCAGAAGAAGAATACCCATCAGAGCTCATGAATGGCATAAGGAGGTTTAATGGAATCTCTATGGTCTCCAGATGAGCCTCAGAGTCCCTTGGTTCCTCAGAGGGAAACTCCTTATTGATCACTGGACGTCCCAGGAGGTCTTCCTCACTGGGATTCACATCTTCTCCCTCCCTTATAGGTTCGGCCATGATGATCAATTCAATGGCCTTGCACACTCCTTTTGGGTTTTCTTCTGTATTGCTTGGAAGAGTACTAGGAGGGATTTCAATGATCCTTTTACTTAGCTGGCCCACTTGTGCTTCCAAATTTCTAATGGAGGACCTTGTTTCATTCATGAAACTTAGAGTGGCCTTAGATAGATCAGAGACTATATTTGCTAAGCTAGATGAATTCTGCTCAGAACTCTCTGTCTTTTGCTGAGTGGATGATGGAAAAGGCTTGCTATTGCTAAGCCTGTTTCTTCCACCATTATTAAAGCCTTGTTGAGGCTTTTTTTATCCTTTCATGAGAGATTTGGGTGATTTCTCCATGAGAGATTATAGGTGTTTCCATAGGGTTCACCCATGTAATTCACCTCTGCTATTGCAGGATTCTCAGGATCATAAGCTTCTTCCTCAGAAGATGCCTCTTGAGTACTGTTGGATGCAGCTTGCATTCCATTCAGACTCTGAGAAATCATATTGACTTGCTGAGTCAATATTTTGTTCTGAGCCAATATGGCATTCAGAGTATCAATTTCAAGAACTCCCTTCTTCTGAGGCGTCCCATTACGCACAGGATTCCTCTCAGAAGTGTACATGAACTGGTTATTAGCAACCATGTCAATGAGTTCTTGAGCTTCTGCAGGCATTTTTTTTAGGTGAATGGATCCACCTGCAGAAGTATCCCATGACATCTTAGCTAATTCAGACAGACCATCATAGAATATATCCAGGATGGTTCATTCTGAAAGCATGTCAGAAGGATACTTTTTGGTCAGTTGCTTATATCTCTCCCAAGCTTCATAGAGGGATTCACCTTCTTTTTGTCTGAAGGTTTGAACATCCACTCTAAGCTTACTCAGCTTTTGAGGAGGAAAGAACTTGGCTAAGAAAGCCGTGACCACCTTATCCCAAGAGTTCAGGATATCTTTGGGTTGAGAGTCCAACTACACTCTAGCTCTGTCTCTTACAGCAAACGGGAAAAGTATAAGCCTGTAGACCTCGGGATCAACCCCATTGGTCTTAACAGTGTCACAGATCTGCAAGAATTCAGTTAAGAACTGAAAAGGATCTTTAGATGGAAGTCCATGAAACTTGCAGTTCTGCTACATCAGAGAAACTAATTGAGGTTTCCGCTCAAAATTGTTTGCTCCAATGGCAGGAATGGAGATGCTTCTTCCATGTAAATTGGAATTAGGTGCAGTAAAGTCACCAAGCATCCTCCTTGCATTATTATTATTTTCGGCTACCATCTCCTCTTCCTGTTCGAAAATTCCTGTAAGGTTGTCTCTGGATTGTTGTATTTTATCTTCTCTTAGTTTTCTTTTCAGAGTCCTTTCAGGTTCAGGATCTGCTTCAACAAGAATGTTCTTGTCCTTGCTCCTGCTCATATGA
>NC_029794.2:105995017-106007282 GCF_000816755.2 Arachis ipaensis | reverse complement strand
TTTAAAATTTAAAGATTGAACCTTTCTTAATAGGCAAGTAACAACTTGAAATTTTTGAATCAATCACATTAAATGTTAGTAACTAATTCAAAAATCATGAACTAAAATTAAGAAAAAGATTTTTGAAAATTAATTCGAAAAATTTTCGAAAATATTAGAAAGAAATTTAGAAAAGGATTTGATTTTTGAAAAAGATTTGCAAAAGATAGAATTTTTAAATTGAAAATTTGATTTGATTCATAAGAAACAATTAAATTTAAAAATTTTTGACTAAATCAAATCATATTTTCGAAAATTTTGAGTAAAATAAGGAAAAGATATTTTTTTATTTTTGAATTTTTAATGAAAAAAGAGAAAAACAACAAAAAGACTCAAAACATGAAAATTGTGAATCAAAACACACAATGCATGCAAGAACACTTTGAATGTACAGAAATGAGTAAATGATGCAGAAATCCACTTCTGGGGCCCACTTGGTATGTGCTTGGGCTGAGCTTGAAGTTTACACGTAGAGAGGTCATTCTTGGAGTTGAACACCAGTTTGTAACGTGTTTCTGGCATTGAACTCCACTTTGCAACTTGTTTCTGGCGCTGAACGCCAGACTGCAACATGAAACTGGCGTTCAACGCCAGTTTGCGTCATCTAAACTCAAAAAAAGTATGGACAATTATATATTGCTGGAAAGCCCTGGATGTCTAGGTTCCAACGCAATTGGAAGCGCGCCATTTGGAGTTCTGTAGCTCCAGAAAATCTACTTTGAGTGCAGGGAGGTCAGAATCTAACAGCATCTGCAGTCCTTCTTCAACCTCTGAATCTGATTTTTGCTCAGGTCCCTCTATTTCAGCCAGAAAATACCTGAAATCACAGAAAAACACACAAAATCATAGTAAAGTCCAGAAATGTGAATTTTAATTAAAAATTAATAAAAATATACTAAAAACTAACTAAATCATACTGAAAACTATGTAAAAACAATGCCAAAAAGCGTATAAATTATCCGCTCATAAGCTCCTCATGACTCTTCTCTTGCAGTGTAGTTCTGGACCTCAAAGTAATAGCATTGATTCCACCCTTTGGGTTAGGCAAGGGTTGAGAAGGATATGCACTAGAGCTTGAAGGTTGATTGTTGGGGGTAGTTAATGATTCCATCAGGGAGATGAGAGCTTGTATGGTGGAGCTAAGACCATTAATGGAAGAGTTAATTGTATTCTGAATGTCTTGTTGTCCTTGCGCAATAGAGCGAAGCATCTCATCATTGGAAGAGGAAGGGGGGTAGGTAATTTGAGGGGCCTGCTGTTGGTTATTCTGAGGCACATGGGACTGCCTTCGGTGAGGTGCTTGGTAAGGCAGGTTTTGGTTTTGCTGTTTGTTGTTGTTGTTCCACCTCTGATTTCCACCATTGTCTCTGCCTCCTCTATTGTAGTTGTCCCTCCATCCTTGGTTGGAATTATCTCTCCACCCCTAGTTGGAATTGTCTCTCCAGCCTTGGTTGGAGTTGTCTTGCCAACCTTGATTGTAGTTCCCACCTTGGTTATAATTGCCGCCTTGTTGATAATATCCTTGATTCGGGCAGTCGTAGAAATTATGGGTAGTTGCCAAGGTGTTGTCTTTTTGTTGGAGTTGCAGACACTCATCCATGTAATGAGTATAGCAGGCACATATTTCGCACACTCTCTAAGGAACCAACTGTTGACACTGTTGTTGTGGGGGAGGCTGAGGTTGTTGTTGATTCAGCTGCAGCTGCTTCAGTATGTTGGTCATCTCTCCCAGAGTCTGTGTGAGAGCAGCAGTCTCACTACTAGAGGAAACCTCCGCAATAGCCTTGGGATGGTTGTCCCTGTGCCTGACATTCCGGGTAGACTCAGCTAGATCGGTGATCAGTTGCCACACTTCTGTCGCCGTCTTGTACTTCTTCAGAGAGCCATTACTCGCAGCATCTAATGTAGTCTTGTATTGAGGCTTCATGCCTTGTGTGAAATACTAACCAGCACCAACTGGTCAATCTTATGGTGGGGACATGAGTCTAGGAGATTCCTGAAGCGTTCCCAATACTCATAAAGAGTCTTTGATTCGCCTTGAATAATGCAGGAAATTTCTTTCCTCAGTCTGTCTGTAACTTCAGCTGGAAAGTATTTTTCCAGGAATTCCCTTCTGAGCAGATACCAATTAGTAACAACTTCTTCAAGTCGAGTGTAGAACCACTCCCTTGCCTTTCCCTCAAGAGAAAACGGGAAGGCATATAGCCAAATAGTAGTCTCATTTGCACCATGACGCCTAGCAGTTGAGCAGGCTGTCTGAAAATTTCTGAGGTGCTTGATAGGCTCTTGAGCAGGTAAGCCATGAAACTTGGGTATTAGGTTGATTACCGCAGTCTTCAGTTCAAAATCTGCAGACAGATTTGGATGACGCGCTTAATACGGCTGCAGTGTAAAGTCTGGAGCTTCTGCTTCTTGGAGAGTAATCCTTATGGGCTCCACCATATTACCTACGCGTAAATCAACAGAATCAGTAGAAGAGGAGCTTGTTTCTTCCTCAAATGGCGCTTCAGATTTGCTCTCAGATAAGACTCGTGAATTGGTAGTAACCACTTCTGGAGCGGTTAGCTCGGCAAGGTCACATCGACAGGTACATTAGCGGCCACATACAATGACGCACGTCCCACTCTGGTGACCAAAGCTCGCAACACAACATGGCCGAGATAAAGATCGACCGAACACCAATCCCCCCGACCAACCAAGACGTATTATTAACTGTATTTCTGGAGGTTTTGCAGGTGGAGGAGCCACAAGCTCGGCAAGAAAGCGATCTTACCGAGCTATGCTTTCCATAGAAGTCGATCAAAATCAATAGCATGCACCTCCACACTCTCCTCAGATAACATTCTAGACATCCGACCATAACACCAATGTAACAAATCTAGACGACCCGGTCGTGATTTCCCTGCATCTCAAACACCTCCTAGTCAATAAGGTTTTACTGGACCCCAGGAGCAGTGCCGATGTCCTCTTTTACTCCACATTCCAGAAGATAAAACTGAGCAGTAACACCCTTCAACCTTCCACTAGAGACCTGGTTGGTTTCTCAGGTGAGAGAGTCCCGGTTATGGGCTCTGTGTGGTTACAAACCACACTCGGTAAGGCTCCCCTATCAAAAACTTCAGATATTCAATATTTAGTTGTTGACTGTTTTAGTCCTTACAATTTGATACTTGGCCGACCTTTCTTAAATAGGTTCGGGGCCATTTCTATAATTCATCTCTGTGTTAAGTTTTCTTTGCAGGATAGCACAATTGCAACTATTCACAGTGATGCCCGAGAAGCCAGAGAATGCTACAACAACAGTTTTAAAAGACCTAAACAAAACATACACGCTCATGTGCATAACATCGGCACCAAGACGACCTACCAGCCCTGGCCGACCTTGATCCCAGGGCAGGGCCCCTCGAACGACCAATCCCGACAGAAGATTTGGATAAAATTTATTTTACAAAAAGCTCGGACAAGTTTACTTACATCGGTTCCACATTAAGCTCCGAAGAGAAGGCCTTATACCGAGCATTTTTACAACAAAATGCCGACCTGTACCCCAGCTGATATGCCAGGCACCGATCCATCCATCATATTCCACAGGCTGGCATTAGATCTGTCTGTCCGACCTATAGCACAGAAAAAGCGAAATCTCGGCCAGGACCGAAAATAAGCCTCTCTAGAAGAAACCAAGAAGCTCATCAACGCCGCCTTCATCCAGGAAATCAGATTCACAACATGGCTGGTGACGGGCGGAAAATAGCCGATTAAGAATTTGATATAGAAATAACGTTGCGAGTATAGTTCTTAACCGACGAAAACTCCGCTTATCAATTTAGAAAGAATTGTCACAAATTGAGAATAAATTTCTGGGAGTAGAATTCACAGGTCGTCTCCCAACGAGTTGACAAAAGAGGGTAATTTATTGATCAGGAATTTTTCGAGAAATTTTAGAGTTGGAGAACAGAAAAATAAATGATTATAAGTTAAAGCAATTAAAATTGACGAGAGAATTTATATAATTAAAATAAAAGCCTTGACCGGGAGAAGATTAATTGGAAGTTCTATCCTTGTTGGATTTTTCTCAAGTATGATAGTAAGAGGTTGTTGTTTTTACTTAGTTAACCTTTACCGAATAAAGGAAAGTCAAGTAATTGAGCTAACTCTGATTCACAAGTCCTAATCCTCTCCTATGGAAGGATTAGCGTTAGTGATTAGAGAGTTAGCCAACAACTTCCAATTAAAATTGACACTTGGGTATTCCAACTCAAGGGTCTCCTGTTAATCAACTCCCAAGTCAAGTTAGGAGTCTACTCCATTAACATGAATGCCATTTTCATAAACAATAAAAGGGGAAGCAAAGAAGACAAGGAAATTCAAATAAAATAATAACAGAAAATTAATTAAAGGAAAAAATAATTCTTTGCATTTATAAATTCCAAAACCATAGATATCCATATGTAATATCTGAACAGGGTTAATGGGTGATTAAAAGAGTAAGGGAATAAGGAAACAAACTAGAATGATAGAAACTTCAACGGAGGTAGTAACTCTTCTCAATATCCAAATTAAAAGCATAAAACTAGAAATCTATGAATGTGAAGAACCCTAGAGGAAGTAGTATTTTCTCTCCATGATTCAAAACTAAAAACTAAAAACTGTGTAAATGTGAATATGTCTTGAGTCTCTGCTTGTCCCCTGGCTCTAGTCTGTGTTTCTGGGCCAAAAACTGGTTCCAAACTCAGCCCAAAATCGCCTTCAGCATCTTCTGATATTTCTACACGTGGCGCACGTCACACGTACGCGTCGATGGTCTTCTTCGTGTGTCACACGTACGTGTCAGGTACGCGCACACGTCGCCATGCAAATTTGCTTTTCATGCATACACGTCAAATACGCGTACGTGTCGCTGTGGAAAGCTCGAAGTCACGCGCACGCGTGAGCCATGCGTGCGCGTCGATTCTCGCTGGTTATCTCCTTTATTTCTTGTGCTTCTTCCATTTTTGCAAGTTTCCTCTCCATCCTCTAAGCAATTCCTGCCCTATACACCCTGAAAACACTTAACGCACAGATTACAACATCGAATGGTATAAAGGGGAATTAAAATACACAATTTAAAGGATTAGGAAGCAAGTTTTCAACCATAGAAGAAAATTGGGAAGGAATTGTAAAGTCATGCAAATTGTATGAATAAGTGTGCAAAGACTTTCTAAAAACCACTCAATTGAGCACAAGATAAACCATAAAATAGTGGTTTAATTATCAGCTGGCAAATGTCGTGATGGTGAAAAAATATAACGGTAAATGGCGCATGTGTGTTGATTTCACCGATCTCAACAAAGCATGCCCCAAAGATTCCTATCCTTTTCCATCTATTGATTGCTTACTTGATAATGCCTATGGTTACGAAAAACTTAGCTTTATGGATGCATACTCTGGCTATAACCAGATCCAAATGCATCCATCCGATCAAAATAAGACCGCGCTTATTACTGAATATGGAAACTATTGTTATAAAGTCATGCCGTTTGGTCTTAAGAATGCAGGTGCAACATACTAACGCCTAATGGACAAAGTATTCACTCAACAGATCGACAGGAACATTGAGGTCTACGTCGACGACATGGTCGCCAAAACAAAGATCAGTAACAGCCACCTTGATGACCTCGTAGAAATCTTTGGACAAATCAAAAAATACAACATGCGGTTAAACCCTGAGAAATGCGCATTTGGTGTGCAAAGTGGCAAATTCCTCGGCTTCATGCTCACTAGCCGAGGTATTGAGGCGAATCCAGAAAAGTGTCGAGCTGTCTTGGATATGGCAAGCCCACAAAATATCAAAGAAGTACAACGGTTGACAGGGAGACTTGCTGCACTCTCTAGATTCTTACCCTGCCTAGCTTCTAAGTCTTCATATTTTTTCCAAACTTTAAAAAAGAAAAAATCTTTCCAATTGACTGATGAATGTGAACAAGCGTTCACAACCATCAAAGAAACTCTTTCAAAACCACCAATTTTACAAACTCCTCTTCAAGGGGAACCACTATTCTTATACTTATCTGTGACTAACTGGGCTATAAGCTACGCTCTTATTGCAGAAAGGCAAAAGTAGCAGTTGCCGATTTACTTCACCAGCAAAACATTACAGAATGCCGAACTTCGGTATCCGAGCATTGAGAAGCTCGCTCTAGCACTAGTCTTCTCGGCCAGAAGACTTCGGCCATACTTTCAGAGTCATGTAATCCATGTTCGGACAGATCATCCTTTGCGACAGGTCCTTCAGAAACCGAAACTGGCTGGCCGACTAGTAAAATGGTCGGATGAACTTTCCGAGTTTGACATCAGATACCAGGGGCGATCATCTATCAAATCCCAATTCTGGGCAGATTTTATTGCCAAATTCACAGTACCAGACAATGACGAAAGTTCACCAAAATGGTCTCTATATGTAGACGGCTCCTCTAACCCACAAGGATATGGCGCCGGGATCATACTGGACGACGGAGATGGTAACGTCATTGAACAATCGCTTCACTTTTCCTTCAAGGCAAGCAACAACCAGAGTGAGTATGAAGCCCTTATCGCTGGCCTCAGACTAGCCTCCGATCTCAACATAGCCGAGCTTAAGGTATACTGTGATTCTCTGCTAATTGTTTAGTTGGTAAACTATCTGTACCAGGTAAAAGACCCTTTATTATGCAAATATCTAGAAATCGTACAAACTTTACTTTCAAAATTTCATAAATGTCAGATTGAACATATACCTCGGGAGAAAAATACCCGAGCTGACATACTCTCTAAGCTCGCCAACACACAAATAAATAATTCCTCCCTTCACCGTTTTACCTTAATAAAACCTAGCATAGAATTAACAGAGGTTCTGAGTGTAACATAGGATACATATTGGAGGACTCCATACATGAACTATCTTCAGACAGGAATCTTGCCAGGCGACGTCGAAAACATTCGGCACTTTTGGCGACAAGCCTATTTCTTTACAATTTATAACAATTGCCTATATAAACGAGGATTCGCTCTCGTCCTTTACTAAAAGGTCTTTGCATAACAGAAGCCGATCTTGCACTTGCCGAGGCACATGAGGGTATCTGTGGTACACACCTCGGAGCCCTAAGCCTGTCTTCAAAGATCCTCAGAGCAAGTTTCTATTGGCCAACGCTACAACAAGATTGTAAAACAAAAGTCAAAAATTGTGAGAACTGCCAGAAACACAGTCCGATCACACATCTCCCAGCAGAACTCCTACACTATTTCGAGGTAAGCTGGCCCTTCAATCAATGGGGTATAAATATCCTCGGCCCTTTCCCAACAGCAGCAGGGTAGGTAAAATTCCTGGTTGTAGGAATTGATTATTTCTCAAAATGGATAGAGGCCCAGCCTCTAGCAAAGATTACATCACAACAAATGCTTTCTTTTTTATGAAAATATATTATTTGTCGATTCGGCATACCTCGGCACATTATCACAGATAATGGTTGCCAGTTTGCCGATCATAAGTTCACATCCTTTTTGCAGGACTTGAAAATCAAACAATATTTTTCATCAGTAGAGCACCCACAGACAAACGGGTTAGTAGAGACTGCAAACAAAGTAATACTACGTGCCCTAAGAAAGAAACTGGACGATGAAAAAAGCCTCTGGGCCAACCTTATACCAGAAATCTTATGGCGATATAATACCATGGCCCACTCAACAACAAAAGAAACATCATTTCGTCTAGTATATGGTTTGGATGCTTTGATACCAGTGGAGATCTCCCAATCGTCATTACGAACTCAACTGGCCGAACATACAACAGCAAACACAACCCGGCAGACCTACCTAGACCTCGTCGAAGAAGTCTGATCATCAACAGCAATCAAACACCGAGCCATGCAAAAGAACATAGCTCGGCGATAGAATCAATGACTTCACCCAAGGTCTTTTCAAGTAAACGACCTTGTACTCAGAAGAAGCGAACAAGCCAGAAAACCATCAAACCATGGCAAACTTGCAGCTACCTGGGAGGGCCCTTACCGAATAATTGAAGTCATCGGCAATGGAACTTACCGATTACAAATATTAGATGGTAAAGACCTGCCTAACATTTGGAATGTATCTTCTTTAAAGTTATATTACAGTTAAAACCAGGGATAGGATAGTATTCTTTTTTCTACTACCAAGATTTTTCCAACAATGGATTTTGCTTGGAGAGGTTTTAACGAGGCTAGCCTACCTGGGCCTTTGAAACCAAAGGTTCTACAACAAATAAATTTATTATTTCATCAACTCAATATTTTTGCATTTCATTTATTTATTTGTAACCTATTTATACCGACTATCTATACTCTAAATCTGACCATTCAAAAACTATCAATCAAACAAATAGCTGATCTTACTCTTAATCCGACCATTCGATAACTATCAGTCAAACAAATAGCCGATCTTGCTCTGATTCCGACCATTCGGTATTTATCAATCAAACAAATAACCGATCTAACTGCCAAATCCGATTACTCGGAATAAATCAGTCAAACAGACTGCCGATCTATACTCGAAAACCGACTATTCGAAATCAATCACAAATACAGCCGATCATAAACAGAATCCAACTACACCGAATATCAACTATCAAATAAACCCTACTCCTATTACTCGGGACCTCACCCAACTCGGCCTACTAGGCCTTTCCTTAATGATTAACCAATCTCTATCAAAATAATGCCACTACACCATTGAACCAAAATTTTACCTATATCAAAGCAATTTGGCTCCAAGCCACAGTCACAAATAAGATAACGCTAGCTTATCATAAAATAATATAATTATATTCTATACTAATCATAACATGCAGAACAGCATGTAATCAGAAGCATCATAAGTTGTTTTCCTCAAAAAACAATAGCAACATAAAAACTTACAAACACAAGCTCAAACTAAGAGCAAAATAGTTTACTAACAAAATAAATTATCCAAAAACACAACAAAACCTATTGAACATTTTCACCCCCCTCCACTTTAGCACCATCATCCTCAACCATAGCTCTATCCCGACAATTTTACCCGGATCCATCTTATCCAAATCCACATTAGGAGCTAAGAACCTGGCCTGAAGAGAAGCTCACTCAAACCCCTCAATAAAAGAATCCAAGATCGCCGTCTCCTTACTCTTTTCTAAATTTTTCAACTCGGTGGTCACCTTCACCATTCGAGTACTCATACTCGATAGATCACCCTCTTTCTTTTTAACATCCTCCACCTCCTTTGCATAATTTTCTTTATTCAATTTTAGCTCCTTCTCAACCTCAGCTAATTTACTCTCCAGTTCTGTAACCCTTGCACTCTTCAAATTCAACTGTTCCTCTAACTTCACATTTGGCTTCTGATCGGCAGATCTCCGATGCCTCTTCTCTTAGCTACGCCCCAAACTGGCAAGCCAAAAGCCAATCACCTTAAACAACAAAAAAATCAAAATTATTTTCAGATTTCCACCTATATATCAAAAACACAAACAATACATCAAAGACAAATACCTGCATATACTGATCTGTAGCCACATCACCAATCTCGTCCGCCAACGTGACGTCTACCAAAGATTGACATACATCATCAGCAACAGTCATATAAGAAAGTTCTTCCCCCATAACGACGAGCCACCACTTTGATTGGCAACGTCATGTAGTCTCTGCTGATTTTTGAAAAAACTTTGAATCTCCTTAATAGGAACCTCACCCACATCATCATCGGAACAGTCAGACGGATCGACAACACTTGATTTTCTTTTCTTCAAAATAACTTTCTTTCTCACTGGCTTCGGCTGATTGACTTCACCACCACCCACAATCTTCTCCACTTTTGAAGTAGACCTCTCTTTATCAAGATTTTTGCTCTTAACCCGAGCTCTCAGGGTAGATGCTGAAACCAGGATATTTTCCACCTGCCAAATAACAAAAGAACACAGTTAATACAATTATCCCATTTCATTCAAACTTCCACCATCATACAGCTCACCTATGTACTCTATCACTGCTTGCTTATTGTCGTCATCCCATTGGAGCAAGTCAAACACCAAAATCAATTCCTTCCGATCAATACCTTCAACTAAATACTCAATGATACACTCATTCCTTGGATTAATAGTCTTTGGCCCCAGAATGCTCTGTGGCTCCGAGCACCACCAAATCGGGAACCTTTCTCCAAAATGCTCGTCCATAAAAAACGGGAAGTCCCCAACACTCATTACTTTCACGTACATCTCCTTAAAGTTCTTAAAAGACGATTTATAAAGTTTGAACACAGCAAACCTCGGCGAACTATTCAAATTCACCCACAACCCTTTCCAAACACCTTTTGCCTGGAATAGTGAGAAAAATAACTCCAGTGTAGGTCCCTCTTCCTAAAACTCCATCAAAATCTCAAAAGTACGAAGGAAGGCCCACCCATTAGGATGCAGTTGAGATGGTGCGCAGTTCAACTGCTTAAGCACCTGACACTGAAACTCACTAAAATGGAGTTTCACCCTCAGTTCTTCCAAAACACAACTATACATATAAAAGTATTCGAAACCATCCCCCTGTGGAAAATACGATCACTATCACAACATGGAAGCAACTCCAGTTGAGCTCCAGAACCAACCCTCACAACCCTACCCTTATCTATCTCCTTCACAGCACCCTCATCCAAAAATAAAGATGCATGTTTCTTCACATCCTCATTCACCCAATCATACAACCAATCAATTTTTTCCTTTTTGTCCTTCTCAAAATCCATTAGCAAAGAAAAAAGAAAAGCACCCAGAAAGAAGAAAGGGTTGCAGAAAGCTACAGAGAAAACAGGAAAATACCTCGCTTGCTCATTTTCCCTTCGAATGCCTCTGATAAACTCAAACCCTTATGCAAAATATCAAACCTTTGGTATCCTAAGTCTTAATTAAAAACCCAAAAACTGTTTTCTAATACCACTAACCCATCACTTCAGCAACCCCAGGTGAAATGATGTGCAATGAAAATACGCACGTCATTAATAAGCACTTCAGTTAATTTTCTCTCACCTACAACTTAATTACTATTTAATAAAGCACCTTGAACTGGGGGCTCCAAGGGCAAACCAAACTAGTTGAGCTACACCTTCCCTCAAATAGCCCACTTATAACTCATTAAAAGCTCAACCTGCTTCATTAAACATATTCCCAGGCTAAGTTTAGGGGCTATGATCCGACCGTTACAAATCTGACGTAATAACTCGGCATTATGAGTCATAAACTCGGCAAACTTACGTTATAGCTCGGCGTTATATAAGCCCAACGGACTACGTCCAACAGTCAAAATGTCTCCGTTACACCCTTATTACTACCCTTCAATTCATACAATAAAGCAGGAAGGTAACCGACTTTTGTACTCTCACTTATAAAATGTATGATCTTCTATCCTAAAAACACATTGAATTCTCAATACTGACTTAAATTTCGGAGTGCCTTTACAGGTATACTCCCCCCTTGTTTCTTGCTCACGCTTTGCACGATTGGACATCTCCTCCGGAGTGAAGCTCGGACTTTCCCAAGGCTTAAAGATCGGCACCAAAGATAATAACTCGGCACTGACTCTCAGAAGTCGAACTCACCCTTCAGGTATCCACACAGGAACAATTTTAACTTTGAAATGATGATAATGATGGAAGTCAAAATAATGAATTATTTAACAATTGCTGATAAAAGTTATTAAATACATGTTGACTTGATTAATAAATAATAATATGCTCTATATTCATTGATGCCTAAAAATATTTATAAGAAATAGAAAATAGAAAAGAGTAACTTTACAAAATGCTATAAAATAAAGATAACAAAATAAATTAATGCCAACTTAGCAGCATATTTAGTTAGTTTAATTAATTAACTGACATTAGATTTTGTCAAAACTAAGATAATTAAGATAATAAAAAACACAAAATTCTCATTTAAATGGTCAATATGAAAATATTGTTTCAAATAATTTGTGTATAAATGAGAAACCTATATAGTATTCTAATTAACACATTGACCTTTTATAATTAAATGAATTTTAATTGAGTAAATATAAATGTATATAGTTCGATTAAAAATGCCCTTACCATCATGATTATTATAAAATACCTATTAAAATTGCAAACAACAAATTTGTGGTCATGTAAGAATATGAAACATATTCTATTAAACTAAAATCAATAACCACATCATTTATTTTTTTTTAAATAAGTCTAAACC
>NC_029794.2:105989459-105994946 GCF_000816755.2 Arachis ipaensis | reverse complement strand
TGACAATGGGTTGAAATTCGTGTGTTAGCCTGTTTTAACCTATAAAAATAGTATATTAGTTTACTAAGTTTTAACCCTCATAAGAATTAGTCAATTAAACTTGATTATATTCACAAAATATATCGATTAATCTGTTCAACCCATAATAAAATCCGTATATATAACACATGATGAAACTATAATCCATTTTGGTATGCTACGTAATATGCTTATCATTTAATTTTGAATATTTTTAATGAATCTCTATGGCTAGCCTGACTCTCACATTCACCCCCGTATCATTAATTTAACAAAAAGAATAATCATATATGTTTATAAAAGAATAACTCATCCCCGTATCACATTCTTATATAAGAATGCATCAGTCTACCTAACAAAATAATCATATAATCAATTTCATCCATGATAAGACTACATTAAAATTAACTATTAGTATAGAATACACATCAAAATATATTAAAAATAAGTTAAACTATATGTGTGTTTATAAATAAATATATAATAGTTAATTTTAGTGGCTAATTTTAGCGTATAAATAATATTTTTGAATCAATTTAGAAATGCACAAATTAATGTACAAATCATTTATTCAATTTGGTTCCTAAATTTGTACGTAAACTTCAATTTAGTTCTTAAAATTTGAATTGCCTCTATTATTTAGTCCTAAACTTTGTGAACATGTCTCTTATTAGTCTTTGTGACAATTTTCTGCGCATAAAAATTAAGACAATGTTTGGTTTTAAAGACACAGACACACAGAGACATGGACACGCTAGTACATGTCCATTGTATGTTTGTTGAGACACAAATTTTTAATGGACACGTTAGTACACAAATACACACAGAATACATTTATTTAGTATTTTTTCAAAATGTTAAGACACAGAGACAATCAGTTGGACACAATTTTTTAAATTTTTATCCTTTATTTAATTTTAAAATAACAATTTTATCCCTAATCCTAATTCCTTTTTTCTCTTTCTCTTTCTCCATCCACTGAGATGCTCGCCATCCTCCTTCCTCCCTCATCTATCTTTCCTTCACCAACAACCTCTCCCTCGATCATTGCTCTCTCCGTCACCGTTGTCGCCGCTGTTGCATCTCCTCCTTCATCCAAATCCACCGCCGCTGCTGCGTCTCCTCCTTCATCCAGATCTGCGGTTGTCGCCTCTCCCGGCCCCCTCTTCGTGGTGCCCACGGCCGCTTGTCCCTCTTCTTCTTCGAGTCTGCCATTACCGCCTCTCCCTCTACTTTCGTTCTCCCCTTTTTCACAGATATGTTCCTCCATTGCCTTCTCCTTCTCTTTTTTTTATGAAAAATAAATATTCTTGTTGATTTTTGTGAAATTTTTGCTAATTGATTTGTGGTGAATTGTGTGTGATGATGAATCTATGGTGGTGGAGATGGTGGATGGTAGTGACAGCAATGGTGGCTGTTTTTTTTTTGTTTTAAAAAAATTATTATAAGAATAATATGGACTTTTTCTAATTTTATTGTGTTTTGTTCAATGTCTTACTAAACACAATACATATACACTAATAATTTGTGTCCATGTCTTTAATGTCTATGTCTCTGTGTCTTTGTTTCAAGAAATACATAAACTAAACGCTGCCTAATGGAATGCTAACATAGATAGTCGGATACAATGTTGGAATTTGTAAAAGAACAACATTTTGATTTTAATTTGACACTTATATAGCCCCAAAAGAACGTGGTAAGTGGTGTTTATTGAAATTTTTTATTCTCAAAGCAAGTGATACAATGTTGTTTTTAGGTTATTTGAGCGCCAAAACATAACGACGTTGTTTTATAAGTTCCAACGTAGCATCTAACCATGCATGTCAGCGCTCCATTAACATCTGTGTGCAATGCTAGAAATTGTCCCAAGGACTAATGTGAATCAATTTGTAAAGTTTGGGTCTGAATAGAGGCAATTAAAATTTCAAGGATTAAATTGAGACTCGTTTGCAAGTTTAAAGAGCCAAATTGAATATTAACTCGAGCTTACCAGTACATCATCTACCCATGAATATTTAAGATATAAAATAAACAAAAAATTACAATAGCAAATATGTTGTTTATTTAAGATTCTCATTCTCTTTAGGGACTGAGATTGGAGGACTGAGACTCAGTATTGTATTTAGTAGCCAAAGGCTGGAACTAAAATTTTAGCTTTAGGACATAAAATTTCAATTTCTTCAACACCTCTAGAAAATAGAGACATAGGAGACTGAAATTTCTAAAGAAGAAGACTGAAACTTTAATAATATTTATTTTTAAAATTATTTTCATCCAATTTTAAAAATTTCAAATCCAACTCTACCTTTCTTTTACCTTCCAAACCACCACCACCACCTAGGTGGTACTAAGATTAAGATACACCAACCTGGCCTAGAATCTAAATTAATGTTGTTGTTATTATTATTGTTACCACCACTGCTTGAACTGCTATGATGGTCTTTGTTCATAGAAGGAGGATAAATATGATGTTGATGATGTTGTGTTGTAGAAAAAATAACATTGTTGTTATTGGCATTACCTTTTTCACAAGACAAAACAAGGGTAGCGGATTGAACAAGCTCCAAACACATACTTAACTTGTTTAGTTCAATGTGAGTGAGGCTAGGGATTAAGCCTTTGAAGAAAAAAAATTAGAGGTGGATTTGGGTGATGTGTTACAATGGATGGGGAAAAAGAAAAGGAGAAAAGAAAAAGAAAAAAATGGAAAAAAGGTATTTAAATATTTTTATTTGTTTTAGTTATTATATTTTTCTTAAATCAAATAAGATATTGAGATATAATTCAATCATGTATACTTTACACCAAATACAATACAGAAACTTAATTTAATATCTGTCTCTCTTAGTCTCAATATTTCTTCTAAATGTAGCGTTATGTGTATATACTTGTTCATATCCTAGCTCCTCATAAAAGCCAGACTCAAAATGACTAAGCCCCACTCTACAATCTATAGAATAAGAGTCTAAAGCTACACCGTACCACATAATTTACTCGACCTCATATAGGTCGATCACAATGGAGACAACTTCATTTGATTTGCTCGAATAAGATAAATCTCAACTAACTCATATAATCTCTCCTATTAATTTAAAAAAGAGATCACAACAACCTTCCTAAACAAAGAGGAGAAACAACCGACCATCAAAGGTGGAATAACTTTGGAAGTGATTATTAGATCATCATGTACTTCTATAAATACCCTAACACACTTAGGTATTCTTCAAACCCTAACTCATAAAAACCTGCCTCAAATCTTTGATAACTTAAGCATCGGAGTCCTTGCAGGTACCACCAACCAACCTTGCTGAGGAACTCGGATGGCTTCACCTCACCAAGGAAGACATCGAAACATCCCATCAAAAAGAGGTTGGACCTCACGTTTAAGCCCAAATCACATTGATTTTGGTAAGCCTCAGAACATTTGCGCCACTTCCAGAGAACCTGGGAAGTCTACACTAGTAATGGCAGACGTACATCCTAAAGACGGAGCACTGCATCAGATTCAGAGTCACATGGTGGCGACCAATCGAACAATGAGCATGTTCTTTACATACCCCAAAACCTTGATAGAGGAAAATGGGTGGTAGGAGATCAAGAAAATAGAAATCCAGGAGAACGAAGAATAGACTCGCAGATCCATATACCTGAAAAATTAGTTGATAGAAGCACAGCCAATATCCTTGGTTTGGTTCATGGATACCAAGGTCGGTTGGAATAGCTGGAAAATAAGTTGGAAAGATAATGTGACATGGAGAGATCTCTTTGAAGAGAATCACAAAGGTGAAGAGAACTGGAAAAAAAGTTACAGAAGCTGGAACCAAGCCTCAAGGAGAAAATAAATTAGGCAAAATGGGAAACAACACCCCCAGGAAATGTTGACCCCTTCTCCGAAGAAATCATGCAGGCCTGAGTTCCTACTTCCCAGAAACTTCAGGAGCCCAGACATAGACCTTTACGATGGCACCACAAATCCATGACAGCACCTCAGTAACTTTAAAAGTCGTATGTACCTGGCAGATGCTTCAGAAGACACTCGATGCAAGGTTTTCTCAACTACATTGACTAAAGCAGTAATGAAGTGGTTCGATAGTTTACCTCCTAGATCAATCACTTGCTTCGATGATCTAGCCAAGAACTTTTTTACCAGATTCTGGATTCAAAAGGACAAGAACAAGCACGCTCCAAGCCTCCTAGGCATAAAGTAGGAGGTCAGATAAACTCTTCGGGCCTATATAGAAAGGTTTAATAAGGCATGCTTAGAAACCCATAATTTACCTACTGAAACAGGCATTATGGGACTCATAAATAGACTTCGAGAAGGTCTGTTCTCATAGTCCATATCAAGAGATACCGACTTCTTTATATGAAGTTCAAGAACGAGCTGAGAAAACATTAATATTGAGAAAATAGCACAGTTAAGAAAACCTACTGCTCGGCAAGCCAATGAATACCTAATCCGAAATAAAGAAAAAGACTAGAAAAAGAAGAAAGAGTACAACTCAGACAAGCCTAGGAAGTACCACTCCTAAACCTCATTATGAGTATCCTTGGTTGATGTCTACAGAGAGATGTATCATACTGAAAAGATACCCTTTCCAAGCCAATTAAAAGCAGAAAAGGAAAAATCGGTCAGAATATTGTAAATACCACAAGATCTATGGCCATGCTATTAATAGTTGTTATAACTTGAAGAATCTCATTGAGAATCTGACCAGAGAAGGACGATTAGATAGATACCTTGCTGGGAAGTTGGATAAAACCTAAAAAAAAAAAGAGAAGAGTTAGACAAGGAAAGCAGGGAATGACCTTTGAGAACACCCGAAAAGCACATCCACATAATAATTGAGGGATTTCCAGATGGGAAAGTTATCAAATCCTCCCGTAAAAGGCATTTGAAAGAGATTTACCAGGTAGGCACAACTGAGGATATGCCCGAGTTACCCACCATCACCTTCACAAAAGAAGATGCCAAGGGTGTCGTACCTAGTCATGATGATCCAGTAGTAATAACTTTGATCCTAGCCAATACCAATCTTCACTGAATATTTGTGGACCAAGAAAGCTCTGCAGACGTATATTCTATTTAAGTCAACCTTTGATAAGTGGTGCACGAAATTGTGATTACACTTTTCACAACTCCGCACAACTAACCAGCAAGTGCACTGGGTCGTCCAAGTAATACCTTACATGAGTAAGGGTCGATCCCACGGAGATTGTCAGCTTGAAGCAAGCTATGGTTATCTTGTAAATCTTAGTCAGGAGGATTTCTCGTCTCGGATGAAAAATACCAGGTACAGCTACCGCACGGCTAATCATCTGTCGGTTCTCACTAGCGTCGGAATAGGATCTCTCTATCCTTTTGCACGCTGTCACTGCGCCCAACATTCGTGAGTTTGAAGCTCGTCACAGTCATCCCTTCCCAGATCCTACTCGAAATACCACAGACAAGGTTTAGACTTTTCGGAT
>NC_029794.2:105967163-105989149 GCF_000816755.2 Arachis ipaensis | reverse complement strand
GGTTCTAGCCTCTACCACGAAGGTTCTAACCTCCGGACTCGGTCTGTGGATTAGAAACCCAAGAGATACGCACTCAAGCTGTCACCCAATGACGACGTTGAGCTCAGATAGAACGGAAGTGGTTGTCAGGCACGCGTTCATAGAATGGAGAATAATGATGAGTGTCACGGATCATATCATTCTCTAAATTGAAGTACGAGTAAGTATCTTAGAATAGAATCAAACGTGATTGAATAGAAAACAGTAGTAATTGCATTAATCCATTGAAACACAGCAGAGCTCCTCACCCCACCTATGGGGTTTAGAGACTCATGCTGTAGAAGATACAATATGAAGTGTAAAATGTCATAAGGTACCAAAAATGAATCTCTAAAAGTAGTTTTTATACTAAACTAGTAACTTCGGTTTTCAGAAAATGAGTAACTAAGTGCAGAGAGTGCAGAAATCTACTTCTGGGACCCACTTGGTGCGTGTCTGGGCTGAGCTTTCAAGCTTTCACGTGCATATGCCCAAAGTTGGAGTTAAACGCCACCCTGGGTGCCAAAATGGGCGTTTAACGCCAAGAACTATGCCAGTTCTGGCGTTTTACGCCAGAAAGTTTTAGGCTGGTTTTTAGCGCCAGTTTGGACCATCAAATCTCTGGAAAAGTATGGACTATTATATATTGCTGGAAAGCCCAAGATGTCTACTTTTCAACGCAATTAAGAGTGCGCTAATTGGGCTTCTGTAACTCCAGAAAAATTTACTTCAAGTTCAGGAGGGTCAGAATCCAATAGCATCTGCAGTCCTTTTTCAGTTTCTGAATCAGATTTTTGCTCAGGTCCCTCAATTTCAGCCAGAAAATACCTGAAATCACAGAAAAACACACAAACTCATAGTAAAGTCTAGAAATGTAATTTTTATTTAAAAACTAATAAAAATATAATAAAAAATAACTAAAACATATTAAAAACTATGTAAAAAATAATGCCAAAAAGGGTATAAATTATCCGCTCATCACAACACCAAACTTAAATTGTTGCTTGTCCCCAAGCAACTAAAAACAAAATAGGATAAAAAGAAGAGAATATACAATAAATTCCAAAATTATCAATGAAGATTAGTCTTAATTAGATGAGCGGGGCTAGTAGCTTTTTGCTTCTGAACAGTTTTGGCATCTCACTTTATCCTTTGAAGTTCAGATTGATTGGCTTCCATAGGAACTCAGAATTCAGATAGTGTTATTGATTCTCCTAGTTCAGTATGTTGATTCTTGAACACAGCTACTTTATGAGTCTTGGCTGTGACCCTAAGCATTTTATTTTCCAGTATTACCACCAGATACATAAATGCCACAGACACATAACTGGGTGGACCTTTTCAGATTGTGACTCAGCTTTGCTAGAGTTCCCAGTTAGAGGTGCCCAGAGCTCTTAAACACACTCTTTTTGCTTTGGACCACGACTTTAACTGTTCAGTCTCAAGCTTTTCACTTGACACCTTCACGCCACAAGCACATGGTTAGGGACAACTTGGTTTAGCCGCTTAGGCTAGGATTTTATTCCTTTGGACCCTCCTATCCATTAATCCTCAAAGCCTTGGATCCTTTTTACCCTTGCCTTTTGGTTTAAAGGGTTATTGGCTTTTTCTGCTTGCTTTTTTTTTCTTTTTTTTTTGCCACTTTTTTCATTTCTTTTTTTTTTCCTGCAAGCTTTTCACTACTTTTTCTTGCTTCAATAATCAATTTTATGATTTTTCAGATTATCAACAATATTTCTCTTTCTTCATTATTCTTTCAAGAGCCAATAATTTTAACATTCATAAACAACAAAATCAAAATTATGCACTGTTCAAGTATTCATTCAGAAAACAAAAATTATTGCCACCACATCAAAAACTAATTTCAGAAAACTAATTTTAAGATAAATTTTGAAACCCATGTGCTTCTTTTTCTTTTGCAAATAAAAATATTATTCAATTAAGAAAGATGAGGGATTCATGGAATCATTTATAGCTTTGAGACATAGACTCTAAACTTTATTGACCATAGAATAAAAATAAGACATAAAATAAACATCAAAGCAGACAAATAATAATAAAAGAAAGGAAATTAAAGACATAAAAATAAATTACTCTAATACTAATACTTAAGTAACTCTTAAAATAGGTTTCTAATAATAAAAGTTATCACAGAGTTAGGACTCAACAACCTTGATTTTGAGGGATAGGTGCTCCTTCAATCTGTGGGACATCCAACTCTTCCAGGGACAGCTTCTGACGTTTTAGCTCCTGTATCTCACGCCCTTGTTTCTCTTGTTCTATGAGCATTTTGCAGAGCATGCTGTTTTGATTCTGCTATTCTTCCTTGAGTTGATTCACAGCTTCTTGCAGCTTGGTGATAGTTGCTTCTAGGCGGGCCCAGTAGTCAAATTGAGGAATTTCTGGGAGGAGCTCATGCGCCCCCCCCCTCTTGATGAGGTTATCTTGAATTTGAGGTCCATCCATCACTTTTTTGTGATTGGGCGTTCAACTGTGATATATTCATCCACACCCATCTGTACCCCCGCATCTTTACATAACAGACTAATCAAGCTTGGGTAGGCCAATTTGGCCTCAGTGGATTCCTTGTTTGCAAACATGTAAATTTCAATAGGGATCAGCTGATGAATATCTACCTCCTTCCCCAGCATAATATAGTGAATCATCACTGCTCTCTTGACAGTGACTTCAGATCGGTTGCTGGTTAGGAGTATAGAACGCCCAATGAAATCCAGCCAACCTCTAGCAACTGGTTTGAGATCACCTCTCTTTAGTTGGTTTGCGACACCTTTTGAATTAGTAATCCACTTGGTTCCAGGGAGGCATATGTCCTCTAGAACTTGATCTAGCCTTTTATTCTTGGCCATTCTCCTATTAAACGACTCTGGATCATCTTGTAGTTAAGGAAGTTTAAGAACTTCTCTCACTTTGTCAAAGTGGAAGTAAATAACCTTTCCTCTGACCATAGTCCAAAAAGGAGTAGAAAGCAGTTCCTTCTAATCTTTGCTTTTCTGTCATCCACAGATTTGCATAAAATTCCTGGATCATGTTTCTTCCAACATGTATCTCAGGATTAGCCAGGACTTTTGATGAGCGGAGAATTTATACCCTTTTTGACATTGTTTATACATAGTTTTAGTATACTTTAGTTACTTTTTATTATATTTTTATTAGTTTTCATTCAAAAATCACATTTCTGGACTTTACTATGAGTTTGTGTATTTTTCTGTGATTTCAGATATTTTCTGGCTGAAATTGAGGGACTTGAGCAAAATTCTGATTCAGAGGCTGAAAAAGGACTGCACATGCTGTTGGATTCTGACCTCCCTGCACTCGAAATGGATTTTCTGGAGCTACAGAAACCCAAATGGTGCGCTCTTAATTCCGTTGGAAAGTAGACATCCAGGGATTTCCAGCAATACATAATAGTTCATACTTTTCTCAAAGATAAATGACGTAAACTGGCGTTTAATGCCAGTTTCATGTGCCATTCTGGTGTTAAACGCCAGAGACAGGTTACAAGTTGGAGTTAAACGCCCAAAACAGGTTACAACCTGGCGTTTAACTCTAGAAACAGCCTAGGCACGTGTAAAGCTTAAGTCTCAGCCCCAGCACACACCAAGTGAGCCCCGGAAGTGGATTTCTGCACTATCTATCGTAGTTTACTCATTTTATGTAAACCTAGGTTACTAGTTTAGTATTTAAACAACCTTTAGAGATTTATTTTGCATCTCATGACATTTTACACATTTCACATTATATTTCTGACGGCATGAGTCTCTAAACCCCATGGTTAGGGGTGAGGAGCTCTGCTGTGTCTTGATGAATTAATGCCATTATTTCTGTTTTCTATTCAATCACGCTTGTTTCTGTTCTAAGATACTCGCTCATACTTAACCGTGATGAATGTGATGATCCGTGACACTCATCACCATTCTCAACCTATGAACGTGTACCTGACAACCACTTCCATTCTACCTTAGATTGAGAGTGTATCTCTTAGCCTCCTGGTTCATGATCAGAGTCTTCGTGGTATAGGCTAGAATTATTGGCGGCCATTCCTGAGATCCGGAAAGTCTAAACCTTGTCTGTGGTATTCCGAGTAGGATCTGGAAAGGGATGACTGTGACGAGCTTCAAACTCACGAGTGCTGGGCGTAGTGACAGACGCAAAAGGATCAATGGATCCTATTCCAACATTAGTGAGAACCGACAGATGATTAGCCATTAGGAAAGCAGAGATTCGGAAGACAGAGCATCTCCAAATCCTCAATTTGTTCTCCATTACTGCATAACAAGTATTATTTATTTTATGCTATTTACTCTTCATAAATATAATCACTCTTATCATTGATTTCCTGACTGAGAATTACAAAATAGCCATAGCTTGCTTCAAGCCGACAATCTCCGTGGGATCGACCCTTACTCACGTAAGGTATTACTTGGACGACCCAGTGCACTTGCTGGTTAGTGGTACGAGTTGTGAAAAGTGTGATTTACAATTTGTGCACCAAGTTTTTGGTGTCGTTGCCGGGGATTGTTCGAGTTTGAATAACTGACGGTTCATCTTGTTGCTTAGATTAGGAAAATTTTATCTTTTGGGTCAGAGTCTTTTATTTTCTTTTCAAAAAAATTTTCCAAAAATTTTTTATTTTTCTTTGTTAATATTTAGAGTTTTCTGTTTGAGTTTAAATTCATATTTTAAGTTTGGTGTCAATTGCATATTTTTATTTTCCTTTAAGTTTTCGAATTCTTGTTCATTGTTCTTTCTTGATCTTCAAGTTGTTCTTGCTATTTTTCTTGTTTGATCTTTAGTTTTTCCTGTTCTGTGTCTTTTCATGTTTTTCTTGTGCGTTTTCAAATTATCAGTATTCAAGAAATTTATATACATTAAATACATTTTTTAAAACACGTTAAATTTATAGCTCAGTTGGCTAGAGCGTTGTGCTTATGTTCTTGGTAATTGGGTATCTTCCTTTTAAAACTTTTTCAAAAATAATTTTTCTTTGATTAAATCTTGTGTCAAACTTGTAAATTTGGTGTTCTCTTGTTATTTTTCTTTAATTTTTGAAAATTTATTTTTAGGTTTCCAAAAGTTTTAAGTTTGGTGTTCTTTTTATGTTCTTGAGTCTTTGAATTTTATTCGTGTTGTTCTTGTGAGTCTTCAAGGTGTTCTTGAGTCTTCTTTATATTTTGATCTTAAAATTTTTAAGTTTGGTGTGTCTTGGTGTTTTCCCTCCAAAATTTTCGAAAAACAAGGAGCATTAGATCTAAAAATTTTAAGTCTTGTGTCTTTTGTGTGTTCTTCTCTTTCCTCATTAAATTCAAAAATATCTTTTCTCTTTAATTTTAATTGATTTTCGAAATTTAACTTTAAAAATTCAGATTTTTAATTAAAAATTTTTATCTTATCTTATCTTAGTTTTAAATTTCAAAAAATCAAATCGTTTTCAAAAATCATATCTTTATCAAAATCCTTATCTTATATTGTTGACTTTTTCAAAATTCAAAATTCAAAATTCAAATTTTCAAATTTCAAAATTCAAATTTCAAATTTCAAAAATTTAAAATTCAAAATTTAATTTTCAAATTTAAAACTTAAATTTCAAAACTTCCTAACCACTTTCTCTCTCTTCATTTTTCGAAAATCCTTACCCTTTATTTTTCAAATCTTTTTAATTAATTAATTATTTTAGTTTTCAATTTCCTTTTAATTTTTGAACTTATATTCGAATTTTTACTTATTTTATTTTATTTTATTTTCAGTTTCCAAAAAAAAAATATTTACAATCCACATCATCTCCCTTTCTCCATCATGGACAAAAGTGGAAATGAACAGTCTAAAAGGACTCTGGGGTCATATGCTAACCCCATTACTGCTGGATACGGGAGTAAAATCTGTACACCTCCTATCAAAGCAAGCACTTTTGAGCTAAATCCTCAGCTCATTGTCATGGTGCAGCAAAATTACCAGTATTCTGGTCTTCCACAAGAAGAACCTACTGAGTTTCTGGCACAGTTCTTGTAAATTGCTGACACAGTGCGTGACAAGGAGGTAGATCAGGATGTATACAGGCTGTTACTATTTCTGTTTGCTGTAAAAGATCAAGCTAAAAGGTGGTTAAATAACTAACCCACAACAAGCATAAGAACATGAAAACAGTTATCAGACAAATTCCTGAATCAATATTTCCTTCCAAAAAGGATGACACAGCTAAGGCTGGACATCCAAGGCTTTAAACAAGAGGATGATGAATCCCTTTATAATGCCTGGGAGAGGTACATAGGGATGCTAAGGAAATGCCCCTCTGAAATGTTTTTAGAGTGGGTGCAATTAGACATCTTCTACTATGGGCTTACAGAAAGAGCTCAGGTATCTCTGGACCACTCAGCTGGTAGATCTATACACATGAGAAAAACTATTGAAGAGGCTCAAGAGCTTATTGATATAGTTGCTAGAAATCAGCATCTGTATATAAGTAGTGGGTCCTCCATAAAAGAAGAAGCCGAAGCAGTATCTACTGAACTTGGTCCTCCAGAACAAGTTGCTGAATTCAATCAACAATTGTGTTTTCTAACAAAACAGCTAGCATAATTCAAGGAGATGCTACAAGACACTAAAAATGCTAATAAAAATATGGAAGCACAATTGAATCAGACAAAACAGCAATTATTAAAGTAGATAACAGAAGAGTGCCAGGCAGTTCAATTAAGAAGTGGGAAAACATTAAATACCTCACTTCAGAGCAGCAGAAAGCCAAGAAAAGAACAACTGATAGAGGATGAGCAAAATATTATCCAAAATCCCTCTGAGGACAGTAAGAGCCCAGAGAGGAATAACTCTAGCATTCAAACGCCAGAAACAGGCAAGGAACTGGCGTCAAACGCCCAATGGAAGCTCAGTTCTGGCGTTCAAACGCCAGAAACAGGTAAGAAGTTGGCGTCCAACGCCAATCCAGCTTCCAACCCTGGCATTCAAATGCCAGTGAGGGATCAGACACACATAAGTGCTGATAGCAACCCCTCTAAAAAGGCTTCTCCAACCACCTCTATAGGAAATAAACCTGCAGCAACTAAGGTTGAGGAATACAAAGCCAAGATGCCTTATCCTCAAAAACTCCGCCAAGAGGAGCAGGATAAGCAATTTGCCCGCTTCGCAGACTATCTCAGGACTCTTGAAATACAGATTCCGTTTGCAGAGGCACTTGAGCAAATACCCTCTTATGCCAAGTTCATGAAAGAGATCTTGAGTCATAAGAAGGATTGGAGAGAAACTGAAAGAGTTCTCCTCACTGAAGAATGCAGTGCAGTCATTCTGAAAAGCTTCCCAGAAAAGCTTAAAGATCCCGGGAGCTTTATGATACCATGCATATTAAAGGGTAATTGCACCAAGACAGCTTTATGTGATCTTGGGGCAAGTATCAACCTAATACCTGCATTCACTATCAGAAATCTTGGTTTAACTGAAGAAGTCAAACCAACCCGGATAAGTCTCTAACTTACTGATGGCTCCATTAAATACCCATCAGGCGTGATTGAAGACATGATTGCCAGGGTCGGGTCATTCGCCTTTCCCACTGACTTTGTAGTGCTGGAAATGGAGGAGCACAAGAGTGCTACTCTCATTCTAGGAAGACCTTTCCTAGCAACTGGACGAACTCTCATTGATGTCCAAAAGGGGGAAGTAACCATGAGAGTCAATGAGGATGAGTTTAAGTTAAATGCTGTCAAAGCCATGCAGCATCCAGACACACCAAAAGACTACATAAAAGTTGATCTTATTAACTCTTTGGTAGAGGAGATCAACATGGCTGAGAGTCTCGAATCAGAGCTGGAAGAAAATATCAAACAAGGGAATAGAAGTGGATCAAGCTAAAGTGGAAGTAATTGAAAAATTACCACCACCTGCCAATGTTAAGGCAATCAGAAGCTTTCTGGGGCATGCGAGATTCTATAGGAGGTTTATAAAGGAGTTTTCAAAAATTGCAAAATCTCTGAGTAATCTGCTAGCTGCTGACACACCATTTGTGTTTGACACAGAGTGTCTGCAGGCATTTGAAACTCTAAAAGCTAAGCTGGTCACAGCACCAGTTATTTCTTCACCAGACTGGACATTACCATTCGAACTAATGTGTGATGCCAGTGACCATGCCATTGGTGCAGTACTGGGACAGAGGCATAACAAGCTTCTGCATATCATTTATTATGCTAGCCATGTTTTAAATGATGCCCAAAAAAATTACACAACCACAGAAAAAGAATTGCTTGTAGTGGTTTATGCCATTGACAAGTTTAGATCATACTTAGTAGGATCAAAAGTGATTGTGTACACTGACCATGCTGCTCTTAAATATCTACTCACAAAGCAGGATTCAGAACCCAGGCTCATAAGATGGGTGTTGCTTCTGCAAGAGTTTGATATAGAAATAAAAGACAGAAAAGGGACAGAGAACCAAGTGGCTGATCATCTGTCCCGGATAGAACCAGTAGAAGGGGCGTCCTTTCCCTCTATTGAGATCTCTAAAACCTTTCCGTATGAGCAATTGTTTGCCATTCAGGAAACACCATGGTTTGCAGACATTACAAACTATAAAGCTGCAAGATTCATACCCAAGGAGTACAGTAGGCAACAAAAAAAATTAATTACTGATGCAAAGTACTACCTGTGGGATGAACCATATCTCTTTAAGAGGTGTGCAAACGGAATAATCCATAGGTGTGTGCCTAGAGAAGAAGCACAGAAGATCCTATGGCATTGTCATGGATCACAATATGGAGGACATTTCGGAGGTGAGCGAACAGCCACAAAAGTCCTCCAATGTAGCTTCTACTAGCCTACTCTCTATAAAGACTCCCGAGAGTTTGTGCGTAACTGTGATAGCTGCCAGAGAGCTGGTAATCTGCCTCATAGTTACGCCATGCCTCAGCAAGGGATCTTAGAGATTGAGTTGTTTGACGTATGAGATATTGACTTCATGGGGCCTTTCCCACCATCATACTCAAACACTTATATTCTGGTGGCAGTCGACTATGTATCCAAATGGGTAGAGGCCATTGCAACACCCACCAATGATACTAAGATAGTGCTGAAGTTCCTCCAGAAACATATCTTCAGCAGGTTTGGTGTCCCTAGAGCACTAATCAGTGATGGACAGGTTACAAGTTGGAGTTAAACGCCCAAAACAGGTTACAACCTGGCGTTTAACTCCAGAAATAGTCTAGGCACGTGTAAAGCTCAAGTCTTAGCCTAGGTTACTATCTATCATAGTTTACTCATTTTTTATAAACCTAGGTTACTAGTTTAGTATTTAAACAACCTTTAGAGATTTATTTTGCATCGCATGACATTTTACACGTTTCACATTGTATTTCTGACGGCATGAGTCTCTAAACCCCATGGTTGGGGGTAAGGAGCTCTGCTGTGTCTCGATGAATTAATGCCATTACTTCTGTTTTCCATTCAATCACGCTTGTTTCTATTCTAAGATACTCGCTCGTACTTAACCGTGATGAATGTGATGATTCATGACACTCATCACCATTCTCAACCTATGAACACGTGCCTGACAACCACTTCCGTTCTACCTTATATTGAGAGTGTATCTCTTAGCCTCCTGGTTCATGATCAGAGTCTTCGTGGTATAGGCTAGAATTATTGGTGGCCATTCCTGAGATCCGGAAAGTCTAAACCTTGTCTATGGTATTTCGAGTAGGATCTGGGAAGGGATGACTGTGACGAGCTTCAAACTCACGATTGTTGGGCGTGTGACAGACGCAAAAGGATCAATGGATCCTATTCCAACATGAGTGAGAACCGACAGATGATTAGCCATGCGGTGACAGCGCATTTGGACCATTTTCACTGAGAGGACGGATGGTAGCCATTGACAACGGTGATCCACCAACATACAGCTTGCCATGGAAGGAGACCTGCATGCGTGAAGAAGAAGACAGTAGGAAAGCAGAGATTTGGAAGACAGAGCATCTCCAAATCCTCAATCTGTTCTCCATTACTGCATAACAAGTATTATTTATTTTATGCTATTTACTCTTCATAAATATAATCACTCTAATAATTGATTTTCTGACTGAGAATTACAAAATAGCTATAGCTTGCTTCAAGCTGACAATCTCCGTGGGATCGACCCTTACTCACGTAAGGTATTACTTGGACGACCCAGTGCACTTGCTGGTTAGTGGTACGAGTTGTGAAAAGTGTGATTTACAATTCGTGCACCAACTTCCCAGCCCTTGTTTTGAATCTGCTCTTAGATCTCCGGGTATTCATCTTCTTTCAGATTGAACCTAACTTCCGGGATTACTGATCTTCTACACACAATTTTGAAATAATGGTCTGTATGTTCTTTGGTGCAGAAGTCATGCATCCAATGTGGTTTTGGATTGCTTTCTTTCTTCTCTCTTAAAGCTGTTTGTCTTCCTTTGGGTGCCATGAGATTGGTTTGTTTTATCTCAGGGATCACGGAAATCACACCAAACTTAGAGATTTGCTTACCCTCAAGCAAAATAAAAAGAAATAAGATGAATAGATGGAGAGAAAGGTTCGAATGATGGAGTGAAGGGGGTGACCGAATGTATAAATAAAGGGGAGGGAGGGAATGGGTTCGAAATTTTAGAAAAAGATATGATTTGAAAGATATGATTGATAAAAGATAAACATGATATGAAAAAGAGAAGATTGTTTTCAAAATTTAAGAGATATGAAAAAGATATGAGGAAGTTAGATCTGAGTTTTTGTTTATGCATCTAAGAAACAAAAAAATAATATGAATGAGTTAAAAAGATTTGAAAAGAAATTGGAAATATGAATGAGTTTTTGAAAAAGAATTGAAAAGAATTAAAAAAGAATTAAAAAGAATTTATAAGATTATAAATTTTTGTGAATGGAAATTAAAAAATGAATGTTTGTAATGTTTGGATGCAGAAAATTTTGATTTAAAATATGAAAATTCGAAAAAAATTGAAATGGAAACGAAATTACCTCTTCCCTAACTGTTCTGGCGTTAAACGCCCAGAATGATACCCATTCTGGCGTTTAACGCCCATCTAGTGGCCATTTTGGGCGTTTAACGCCCAGCCAGGTACCCTGGCTGGCGTTAAACGCCAGAAATCCTTCTTTACTGGGCGTTTTTCTGAACGCCCAGAATGCTGCCATTTCTGGCGTTAAACGCCCAGAATGCTGCCCATTCTGGCGTTTAACACCCAGAATGATACCTTTACTGGCGTTAAACGCCCAAATTGCCTCTTTACTGGCGTTTTGATGCCAGTGAGCTCTTTTTCTCTGTGATTCTTCTGCTTTATGTTCCGAACCTTTATTTCCCTGACTTGTTCACTGAAAAGCTTTAATAAACATGAACAACAAAATTAAATGGATTTATATAATTGTTATAAACATCTAAATTTTGATAATGGCTGGGTTACCTCCCAGTAAGCGCTTCTTTACTGTCTTTAGCTGGACTTTTACTGAGCTTTTTAATTTAGTCTCAGTTTTGAGCATTCTTGCTCAACATCACCTTCAAGATAATGTTTGATTCTCTGTCCATTAACAATAAACTTTTTGTCAGAATCAATATCTTGAAGCTCTACATTGCCATATGGTGACACACTTGTAATCACATACGGTCCCCTCCACCGGGATTTTAATTTCCCAGGGAACAATCTGAGCCTAGAGTTAAACAGCAGGACCTTCTGTCCTTTCTCAAAGACTCTAGATGATAGCCTTTTGTCATGCCATCTTTTTGCTTTCTCTTTATAAATTTTAGCATTTTCAAAAGCATTGAGTCTGAACTCCTCCAGCTCATTCAACTGGAGTAATCTTTTCTCTCCATCTACCTTAGCATCAAGGTTTAAGAACCTTGTTGCCCAGTAGGCCTTGTGTTCCATTTCCACTGGCAGATGACAGGCTTTTCCATACACAAGCTAGTATGGAGAGGTCCATATAGGAGTCTTGAATGCGGTTCTGTATGCCCATAGAGCATCATCCAGACTTCTTGCCCAATCCCTTCTACGGGTACTTATAGTCCGTTCCAGGATTCGTTTTAGTTCTCTATTTGAGACTTCAGTCTGCTCATTTGTCTATGGATGATATGGAGTGGCCACTTTATGGTTAATTCCATATTGGACCAGAGCAGAGTCAAGCTATTTATTGCAGAAATGAGTGTGATAAACCCATATTTTATGATATATTTTGTGCTTAATTTGAGTGATTTATTCAATCCTTCACCCACTTATTCATATTAATTGCATGATTTTACTTCTCCTTCCTTATTATGTGATGTATGTGAAAAACATGTTTCCTATGCTTAAAAATTAATTATTTTAATTACCCTTATTATCAATCGATGCCGTGATTAGTGTGTTGAGTAGTTTCAGATCTTCTAAGGTAGGAATGACTCAAAGGATGGAAAGGAAACATACAAAAAATGGAAGGAAAGCACAAAATGGCATTTTGGAGAAACTGGCATCCACGCGATCGCATGGGCGACGCGGACGCATGCCAAGCGCGAATCAACAGCGACGCGGCCGCATGACTGACGCGACCGCGTGCCTTAAGCCAAACACATATGACGCGGCCGCATGACTAACGCGACCGCGTGACAAGAAAAGCTCCGAATGACGCGACCGCGTGACCCACGCGGAGGCGTGACAGAGGCCACGCACCAGAAATTGCAGAAAACGCTCCCAGCGATTTCTGAAGCCCTTTTTGGCCCAAATCCAAGTCCAGAAGGCATAGACCAGAGGTTATGAAGTGAGGGAATGCATCCATTCAGGGAGAGCTCGCCAATTTAGTTACTTCTCATGATTTAGATTTAGTTTTGAGAGAGGTTCTCTCCTCTCTCTCTTAGGATTTAGGATTTCTCTTAGTTTTAGGAGTGACTCTCAATCCCAAGTTTAATGTTCCTTTACTTTAAGCTTCACTTTCACTTTTATTCATTCCATTACTTTAGTTGATTATTTACTTTTGCCATTTAATTTATGAATTCTTCTATGTTCTAGATTATTTGAATTAATGTTATTTGAGGTATTTCAGTTTATTATTGCTTTCTTTTATTTATGTCACCATTGCTTTCAATCTGAAGACATTTTTATTCCAGCAAATTTACTTTTTCCCTTTTGGTCTTGGTTAAGAAATCAGTAACTCAGGAGTTATCTTAGCTCAATATATTTGATAACTGTTATCTTTGCTAATTGAATTGAACTTCAATAATCCCAACCTTTTCTTAGGAAATAAATAGGATTCAACGATCAAACTAATTAGTCCCTTGACTTTCCTTTGCTTTAGCAAGGGTTAACTAAGTGGAATTAAGATTCAATCTTCTTTATTATTGAGAAGGATAACTAATTTGGACTTCCAATTTCTCATACCTTGCCAAAAGTTTGCTTTACAGTATTTATTTATTTTAATTGTCATTTAAATTATTTGTCATATTTATTCCTCACTCTCAACCCCGATTTACAACCTTTATAGCCAATAATAAAAACATACTTCCCTGCAGTTCCTTGATAAGACGACCCGAGGTTTGAATACTTCGGTTAACAATTTTAAAGGGGTTTGTTACTTGTGACAACCAACACGTTTGTGCGAAGGGATTTTTGTTGGTTTAGAAACTATATCTACAATGCGACTGTTTTATTAAATTTCTTTACTAGCAAAAACCTATTCGTCAAAATGGCGTCGTTGCCGGGGAACTGCTAACGTGTGCCTTATTATTGGTTATTGTAAATATTTTTCTTTTACTTGTTTATTTATTTCAATTTTTTTTCTTTTTAATTTTATTTGCTACTATGAACTCTCACCCCTCTCACTTTGAGTTTGGTTCTAACTTTGTTGAAGGAAATAGAAGTTACAATAGGAATATGCATCAAGGTCAGACCAATCAAGGATGGATGGAGCCAAGAGGATCTAATCAACCCTTTAGGCAACAACACCCTCCAAGATATCATGGACAATGACCATTCTACAATGCATACCCAGTGATGAGCGGATAATTTATACGCTTTTTGGCATTGTTTTTACATAGTTTTCAGTATGATTTAGTTAGTTTTTAGTATATTTTTATTAGTTTTTAATTAAAAATCACATTTCTGGACTTTACTATGAGTTTGTGTGTTTTTCTATGATTTCAGGTATTTTCTGGCTGAAATTGAGGGACCTAAGCAAAAATCAGATTCAGAGGTTGAAGAAGGACTGCAGATGCTGTTGGATTCTAACCTCCCTTCACTCAAAGTAGATTTTCTGGAGCAACAGAACTTCAAATGACACCTTTCCAATTGCGTTGGAAAGTAGACATCCAGGGCTTTTCAGAAATATATAATAGTCCATACTTTGCTCGAGTTTAGACGACGCAAACTGGCGTTTAACACCAGTTCCATGCTGTATTCTGGAGTCAAACGCCAGAAACAGGTTGCAAAGTGGAGTTCAACGCCAGAAACAGGCTAAAAACTGGCGTTCAACTCCAAGAATGACCTCTCCACATGTAAACATCAAGCTCAGCCCAAGCACACACCAAGTGGGCCCCGGAAGTGGATTTTTGCATCAATTACTTATTTCGGTAAACCCTAGTAACTAGTTTAGTATAAATAGGACTTTTTACTATTGTATTTAGATGATCTTTGGAACGTTTTTCCTTAGACTTGGGGGCTGGCCATTCGGCCATGCCTGGACCTTATCACTTATGTATTTTCAACGGTAGAGCTTCTACACACCATAGATTAAGGTGTGGAGCTCTGCTGTTCCTCAAAGATTAATGCAAAGTACTACTATTTTTCTATTCAATTCAACTTATTCCGCTTCTAAGATATTCATTCGCACTTCAATATGATGGATGTGATGATCGTGACAGTCATCATCATTCTCAACTTATGAACGCGTGCCTAACAACCACTTCTGTTCTACCTTAGATTGAATGGATATCTCTTGGATATCTAATACAGGGGACCGAGTCCGAGTTATTAGTGTCTTTGTGGTATAAGTTAGAACCCATGGATGGCCATTCCTGAGATTCGAAAAGTCTAAACTTTGTTTGTAGTATTCCGAGTAGGATCTGGGAAGGGATGGCTGTGACGAGCTTCAAACTCGCGAGTGCTGGGCGTAGTGACAGACGCAAAAGGATAGTAAATCCTATTCCAGTATGATCGAGAACCGACAGATGATTAGCCATGTAGTGACAGCGTATTGGACCATTTTCACAGGAGGATGGGATGTAGTCATTGACAACGGTGATGCCCTACATAAAGCTTGCCATGGAAAGGAGTAGGATTGATTGGATGAAGATAGCAGGAAAGCAGAGATCAGAGGAACAAAAGCATCTCTATACGCTTATCTGAAATTCTCACCAATGAATTACATAAGTACCACTATCCTATTTTATATTTTAGTTATTTTCATCCACTATAATTTCTTAATACAATTTAATCCGCCTGACTGAGATTTACAAGGTGACCATAGCTTGCTTCAAGCCGACAATCTCCGTGGGATCGACCCTTACTCACGTAAGGTTTATTACTTGGACGACCCAGTGCACTTGCTGGTTAGCTGTACGAAGTTGTGAAACAGATATAAGATCATGAACGTGCGTATTGAGTTTTTAGCGCCGTTACCAAGGAATGGAATGATCACGATTTCGCACACCAAGTTTTTGGCGCCGTTGCCGGGGATTGTTCGAGTTTGGACAACTGACGGTTCATCTTGTTGCTCAGATTAGGTAATTTTATTTTATGTTTAAGCATTTTATTTCAATTTAATTTTCGAAAAATCTTTCAAAAAAAATTTTTTTTCCCTTTGTTTTCGAAAATTATTTTAAAATTTTTAAAAATGAATTCTAAAGTTTCAAAATGGTATGCTGAAGTTTGGCTAGCCATCAAGCTTTAGACTAACCTGGTATGATTCCTGGAATCTTGATTGAGGACTTTGAATTCATTACTTCCTTTTTCCTATATGTTTTTGAAAAAAAAAATATATACAAAAATCCAAAAAAAACATTAATAAAATCATAAAAATCAAAAATATTTTGTGTTTCTTGTTTGAGTCTTGAGTCAATTTTTAAGTTTGGTGTCAATTGCATTTTTTCTAAAAATTTATGCATTTTTCAAAAATTCATGCATTTTAAATTTTAAAAATCATATCTTTTTAGTTCTTGTTAGTCAAGTAATCAACTTTAGTTTTCAAAATCAAATCTTTTTAATTTTCTTTTCAAATCTTTTTCAAATTAAAGATTTCAATCATATCTTTTTCAAATTCAATTTCAAAATCTTTTCTAACTTCTTATCTTTTTAAAATTGATTTTCAAATCTTATCTTTTTGTTTCATTCATATCTTTTTAAATTTCAATCATATCTTTTTCAAAAACAAATTTCAAAACTTTTTCAGTCAATCTTATCTTTTTGTTTCAATCATATCTTTTTCAAAACTACCTAACTAATCCTCTCTCTCTCTTATTTTTGAAAATTCCCTCTCTCCTTTTTCAAAATTCCTTTTTAATTAACTAATTGTTTTAATTTTAATTTAATTTCAACTTTAATTTTTGAAATCTAACTTTCAATTTTAATTTTTATTTTAATTAAATTTCAAAATTCTCTCTCTCATCTCCTTCTATTTATTTATTCATCTACTAACACTTCTCTTCCATCCAAAAATTCGAACACCACCTCCCTCTCTGTGTTCGAGTTTTCCCTCTTCTCTTCCTTACATTACATTATTTTCTTCTTCTACTCACACAAAGGAACCTCTCTCTACTGAGGCAAAGAGGATCCCTATTATTTTCTGTTTTCTTCTTTTTCATATGAGCAGGAGCAAGGACAAGAACATTCTTGTTGAAGCAGATCCTGAACCTGAAAAGACTCTGAAAAGAAAACTAAGAAAAGCTAAAATACAACAATCCAGAGACAACCTTACAGGAATTTTCGAACAGGAAGAGGAGATGGCAGCCGAAAATAATAATAATGCAAGGAGGATGCTTGGTGACTTTACTGCACCTAATTCTAATTTACATGGAAGAAGCATCTCCATTCCTGCCATTGGAGTAAACAATTTTGAGCTGAAACCTCAATTAGTTTCTCTGATGCAGCAGAACTGCAAGTTTCATGGACTTCCATATGAAGATCCTTTTCAGTTCTTAATTGAATTCTTGTAGATCTGTGACACTGTTAAGACCAATGGGGTTGATCCCGAGGTCTACAGGCTTATGCTTTTCCCATTTGCTGTAAGAGACAGAGCTAGAGTGTGGTTGGACTCTTAACCCAAAGATAGCCTGAACTCTTGGGATAAGCTGGTCACGGCTTTCTTAGCCAAGTTCTTTCCTCCTCAAAAGCTGAGTAAGCTTAGAGTGGATGTTCAAACCTTCAGACAGAAAGTAGGTGAATCCCTCTATGAAGCTTGGGAGAGATATAAGCAACTGACCAAAAAGTGTCCTTCTGACATGCTTTCAGAATGGACCATCCTGTATATATTCTATGATGGTCTGTCTGAATTAGCTAAGATGTCATTGGATACTTCTGCAGGTGGATCCATTCACCTAAAAAAAAGCCTGCAGAAGCTCAAGAACTCATTGACATGGTTGCTAATAACCAGTTCATGTACACTTCTGAGAGGAATCCTGTGAGTAATGGGACGCCTCAGAAGAAGGGAGTTCTTGAAATTGATACTCTGAATGCCATATTGGCTCAGAACAAAATATTGACTCAGCAAGTCAATATGATTTCTCAGAGTCTGAATGGAAGGCAAGCTGCATCCAACAGTACTCAAGAGGCATCTTCTGAGGAAGAAGCTTATGATCCTGAGAACCCTGCAATAGCAGAGGTGAATTACATGGGTGAACCCTATGGAAACACCTATAATCCCTCATGGAGAAATCACCCAAATCTCTCATGGAAGGATCAACAAAAGCCTCAACAAGGCTTTAATAATTGTGGAAGAAACAGGTTTAGCAATAGCAAGCCTTTTCCATCATCCACTCAGCAAAAGACAGAGAGTTCTGAGCAGAATCCATCTAGCTTGGCAAATATAGTCTCTGATCTATCTAAGGCCACTCTAAGTTTCATGAATGAAACAAGGTCCTCTATTAGAAATTTGGAACCACAAGTGGGCCAGCTAAGTAAAAGGATCACTGAAATCCCTCCTAGTACTCTCCCAAGCAATACAGAAGAAAACCCAAAAGGAGAGTGCAAGGCCATTGAATTGATCATCATGGCCGAACCTACAAGGGAGGGAGAGGACGTGAATCCCAGTGAGGAAGACCTCCTGGGACGTCCAGTGATCAATAAGGAGTTTCCCTCTGAGGAACCAAAGGACTCTGAGGCTCATCTAGAGACCATAGAGATTCCATTAAACCTCCTTATGCCATTCATAAGCTCTGATGAGTATTCTTCTTCTGAAGAGAATGAAGATGTTACTGAAGAGCAAGTTGCCAAGTACCTTGGTGCAATCATGAAGCTGAATGCCAAATTATTTGGCAATAAGACTTAGAAAGATGAACCTCCCTTGCTCACCAATGAACTGAGTGATCTGAATCAACTGAAATTGCCTCAGAAGAAACAGGATCCTGGAAAGTTCTTAATACCTTGCACCATAGGCACCATGACCTTTGAGAAGGCTCTGTGTGACCTTTGGTCAGGGATAAACCTCATGCCCCTCTCTGTAATGGAGAAACTGGGAATCTTTGAGGTGCAAGCTACCAGAATCTCATTAGAGATGGTAGACAACTCAAGAAAATAGGCTTATGGTCAAGTAGAGGACGTGTTAGTAAAGGTTGAAGGCCTTTACATCCCTACTGATTTCATAATCCTGGATACTGGGAAGGATGAGGATGAATCCATCATTCTTGGAAGACCCTTCCTAGCCACAGCAAGAGCTGTGATTGATGTGGACAGAGGAGAATTGATCCTTCAACTGAATGAGGAATCCCTTGTGTTTAAAACTCAAGGATCTCCTTCTATAACCATGGAGAGGAAGCATGAAAAACTTCTCTCAGTGCAGAGTCAACCAAAGCCCCCACAATCAAACTCTAAGTTTGGTGTTGGGAGGCCTCAACCAAACTCTAAGTTTGGTGTTGAACTCCCATATCCAAACTCTAAGTTTGGTGTTGGGAGTCTATAAAATTAACCTGATCACCTGTGTGGCTCTATGAGAGCCCATTGTCAAGCTATTGACATTAAAGAAGCGCTTGTTGGGAGGCAACCCAATGTTATTTAATCATTTTTATTTTATTTTCTCTTTGTTATTTCATGTTTTATTAGGTTGATGATCATGTGGAGTCACAAAAACTACTGAAAAAATCAAAAACAGAATGAAAAACAGCATTGAAAACAGAACACCCTGGAGGAAGGGCTTACTGGCGTTTAAACGCCAGTAAGGAGCATCTGGCTGGTGTTTAACGCCAGAACAGAGCATGAAATTGGCGTTAAATGCCAGAAACAAGCAGCAGTCTGGCGTTTAAACGCCAGGATTGCACCCAGAGGAAAGCTGGCATTAAACGCCAGAAACAAGCATCACACTGGCTTTAAACGCCAGAAACAAGCATCAGACTGGCGTTTAACGCCAGAAACATGCACCATACTGGCGTTCAACGCCAGAAACATGCTGCAGACTGGCGTTGAACGCCCAAAACAAGCATGGAAGTGGCGTTTAACGCCAGAAACATGCTGCAGTCTGGCGTTAAACGCCAGGATTGCATATATAGGGTGTTTTACACGCCTCAAAGGTGAAGGGATGAGAAATCCTCAAACACCTCAGGATCTGTGGACCCCACAGGATTCCTTCAGGATCTGTGGATCCCACAGGATCCCCACCTACTTCTTCTCTCCTCTTCACACCTTTTCATAACTCTCTTCCCCAAATTCCCCTCACCAATCAACTCAATCCCTCTTTCCCATCACCTCTTCACTACTCACATCCATCCTCTCTTCCCTAAAAAACCCCACCTACCTTTAAATTCAAAATAATTTCCCTCCCAAACCCAACCCTAAATGGCCGAACCCTAACCCCTCCCCACTCTTATATAAACCCCTCATTCCTTCTTTATTTTCACACAACACAACCCTCTCTTCTTCCACTTGGCCGAAACCACTTCTCCCTCCATCTCCTCCATTCTTTTCTTCTTCTACTTCTTTCTCATTTCTTTTGCTCGAAGATGAGCAACCATTTTAAGTTTGGTATGCTAAAAGCATTGCTTTTTGTTTTTCCATAACCATTCATGGCACCTAAGGCCAGAGAGACCTCTAGAAAGAGGAAAGGGAAGGCAATTGCTTCCACCTCTGAGTCATGGGAGATGGAGAGATTCATCTCTAAGGTCCATCAAGACCACTTCTATGAAGTTGTAGCCAAGAAGAAAGTGATCCCTGAGGTTCCTTTCAAACTCAAAAAGAATGAGTATCCGGAGATTCGACTTGAAATCCAAAGAAGAGGTTGCGAAGTTCTAACCAACCCCATTCAACAAGTCGGGATCTTAATGGTTCAAGAATTCTATGCAAACGCATGGGTTACTAGGAACCATGATCAAAGTGTGAACCCGAACCCAAAGAATTGGCTCACCATGGTTCGGGGGAAATACTTAGATTTCAGTCCGGAGAATGTGAGGCTGGCGTTCAACTTGCCAATGATGGAAGAGAACGTACGCCCCTACACTAGAAGAGTCAACTTTGATCAAAGGTTGGACCAAGTCCTCATGGACATATGTGTGGAAGGAGCTCAATGAAAAATTGACTCAAAAGGCAAGCCAGTTCAACTAAGAAGGCTTGACCTCAAACCAGTAGCTAGAGGATGGTTGGAGTTCATTCAACGCTCAATCATTCCTACTAGCAACCGGTCTGAAGTTACTATAGACCGGGCCATCATGATCCATAGCATCATGATTGGAGAGGAAGTGGAGGTTCATGAGATTATACCTCAAGAACTCTACAAGGTGGCTGACAAGTCCTCCAACTTGGCAAGGTTAGCCTTTCCTCACCTTATTTGCCACCTCTGTAATTCGGCTGGGATTGACATAGAGGGAGGCATCCTCATTGAAGAGGACAAGCCCATCACTAAGAAAAAGATGGAGCAAACAAGAGAGCATGGACCTCAACATGAGCATGAGGAGATTCCTCACCATGAAATCCCTGAGATGCCTCAAGGGATGCACTTTCCTCCACAAAACTATTGGGAACAAATCAACACTTTCCTAGGTGAATTAAGTTCCAACATGAGACAATTATGGGTGGAACATCAAGAGCACTTCATCATCCTCCATGAAATTAGAGAAGATCAAAGAGCTATGAGGGAGGAGCAAGAAAGACAAGGAAGAGACATAGAGGAGCTCAAAAGCACCAGTGGTTCTTCAAGAAGAGGAAGACGTCACCCTCACTAAGGTAGACTCATTCCTTAATCTCCTTGTTTATTTATTTTCCTGTTTTTTCGATTTTTATGCTTTATGTTTGTTTATGTTTTTGTCTTCATGATCACTAGTATTTAAGTGTCTATGCCTTAAAGTTATGAATGTCCTATGAATCCATCACCCCTCTTGAATGAAAAATGTTTTAATTACAAAAGAACAAGAAGTATATGGTTTCGAATTTATCCTTGAAACTAGTTTAATTATTTTGATGTGGTGACAATACTTTTTGTTTTCTGAATGAATGCTTGAACAGTGCATATGTCTTTTGAAGTTGTTGTTTAAGAATGTTAAATATGTTGGCTCTTGAAAGAATGGTGAAAAGGAGACATGTTATTTGATAATCTGAAAAATCCTAAATATAATTTTTGAAGCAAAAAAACGCAGTGAATACAAAAGCTTGCAGAAAAAAAATAAAAGAAAAAAAAAGAGAATATAGCGAAAAAAATTTGGGAAAAAGAAAAAACAAGCAGAAAAAGCCAAAAGCTCTTAAAACCAAAAGGCAAGAGCAAAAAGCCAATAACCCTTAAAACCAAAAGGCAAGGGTAAATAAAAAGGATCCAAGGCTTTGAGCATCTTGAGCATC
>NC_029794.2:105922980-105967120 GCF_000816755.2 Arachis ipaensis | reverse complement strand
AAGAATCAATAACACTATCTGAACTCTAAGTTCCTATAGATGCCAATCATTCTGAACTTCAATGGATAAAGTGAGATGCCAAAACTATTCAAGAGGCAAAAAGCTACAAGTCCCGCTCATCTGATTGGAGCTATGCTTCATTGATATTTTGGAATTTATAGTATATTCTCTTTTTTTTATCCTATTTGATTTTCAGTTGCTTGGGGACAAGCAACAATTTAAGTTTGGTGTTGTGATGAGCGGATAATTTATACGCTTTTTGGCATTATTTTTACATAGTTTTCAGTATGATTTAGTTAGTTTCTAGTATATTTTTATTAGTTTTTAATTAAAAATCACATTTCTGGACTTTACTATGAGTTTGTGTGTTTTTCTGTGATTTCAGGTATTTTATGGCTGAAATTGAGGGACCTGAGCAAAAATCAGATTCAGAGGTTGAAGAAGGACTGCAGATGCTGTTGGATTCTAACCTCCCTGCACTCAAGGTGGATTTTTTGGAGCTACAAAACTCCAAATGGCGCGCTTTCAATTACGTTGGCAAGTAGACATCCAGGGCTTTCCAAAAATATATAATAGTCCATACTTTGCCCGAGTTTAGATGACGCAAACTGGCGTTCAACACCAATTCCATGCTACATTCTGGAGTCAAACGCCAGAAACAGGTTGCAAAGTGGAGTTCAACGCCAGAAATAGGCTACAAACTGGCGTTCAACTCCAAGAATGACCTCTCCACGTGTAAACTTCAAGCTCAGCCCAAGCACACACCAAGTGGGCCCCGGAAGTAGATTTCTGCATCAATTACTTATTTCTGTAAACCCTAGTAACTAGTTTAGTATAAATAGGACTTTTTACTATTGTATTTAGATGATCTTTGGAACGTTTTTCCTTAGACTTGGGGGCTGGCCATTCGGCCATGCCTGGACCTTATCACTTATGTATTTTCAACGGTAGAGTTTCTACACACCATAGATTAAGGTGTGGAGCTCTGCTGTTCCTCAAAGATTAATGCAAAGTACTACTGTTTTTCTATTCAATTCAACTTATTCCGCTTCTAAGATATTCATACGCACTTCAATATGATGGATGTGATGATCGTGACAGTCATCATCATTCTCAACTTATGAACGCGTGCCTGACAACCACTTCTGTTCTACCTTAGATTGAATGGATATCTCTTGGATATCTAATACAGGGGACCGAGTCCGAGTTATTAGTGTCTTCGTGGTATAAGTTAGAACCCATGGATGGCCATTCCTGAGATTCGGAAAGTCTAAACCTTGTCTGTGGTATTCCGAGTAGGATCTGGGAAGGGATGGCTGTGACGAGCTTTAAACTCGCGAGTGCTGGGCGTAGTGACAGACGCAAAAGGATAGTAAATCCTATTCCAGTATGATCAAGAACCGACAGATGATTAGCCATGCAGTGACAGGGCATTGGACCATTTTCACAGGAGGATGGGATGTAGCCATTGACAATGGTGATGCCCTACATAAAGCTTGCCATGGAAAGGGGTAGGATTGATTGGATGAAGACAGCAGGAAAGCAGAGATCAGAGGAACGAAAGCATCTCTATACGCTTATCTGAAATTCTCACCAATGAATTACATAAGTACCACTATCCTATTTTATATTTTAGGTATTTTCATCCACTATAATTTCTTAATACAATTTAATCCGCCTGACTGAGATTTACAAGGTGACCATTGCTTTCTTCAAGCCGACAATCTCTGTGGGATCGACCCTTACTCACGTAAGGTTTATTACTTGGACGACCCAGTGCACTTGCTGGTTAGTTGTACGAAGTTGTGAAACAGATATAAGATCATGAACGTGCGTATTGAGTTTTTAGCACCGTTACCAAGGAATGGAATGATCACAATTTTGCACACCACCCAGCTGATAGATATGGTGGATAATCTTGTAACTACCAACAAGCCCCACCCCGTGCCTATAGACCATCCTCTCAACATAACCTCGAACCACCACACTCACAAGCTTCTCTTCACCATTCGCCACCACATGATCCCTATTTACCCCAGTTCCAATCCAATCACTCCCAAGCACCACCACTTTCCTATGTATCATGTCCAAATCCATCACCCCGAGAATTAGAAGTTCGCCTCAAGGAAACAGTAAATAAACTTCAAACAACCATTCGACAACTGGAGCAAGCAGTAATTCAATTAGCTTCTAGATGTTCGAATATTCATGGACCAACCATAGCCCCGTGTGGATAATCTAGCGAAGAGCGTAGCATGAAGGAAATACTAGAAACTCCAGTGGACAAGACAGAGAATGAATTCGTACTAGAACGAGTAGAAGAAGCTGTCATTACGCAAGAAGAAGAGTTGGTTGAAGATCTAGGAGACGCTGAACCTCCATGGGAATTCAGAGCTGAGGAGAACTCCATCAAGGACGTTACAGTTGATGCTAAGGAGGACAGTGCACAATCCCCAAGGCAAGTCATTTATGAAGAACTAGACAGAATAATCCAGGACACAAATTCCCTTGATGATGATAGTCACAAGTCAAGTTCTCTTAGTAATGAACTTGCATGCGCAAGTGAATTCTCTGAGATGAAGAATCTTCCCCAAATGAATACGAAGATGATGCAGACGTAGATTTCTCTCAACCTCCAATCTATGACTCGAATGATGAGGAAGACAAAGAAGACTTTGACCAGGACACAGATGCATTTGAAGAACCTTGCAAAGAAGTGGAGGAATTCACAGAAGAGCACAAAGGGAGTAGAACTTACAGAACCACCGGAAACACCTACCCCAAGGCCATTACCACCCAATACAAGCTTCAAGTGGGTACAATCTTTGACCTTTAACTTTACTTTTCCACTTGAATACGGTTTGCTTGAAACAGATGGCCAACTTAGAGCTCTCTGCGGCTTTAAGAGTAAGAGGGAAATGGGTCGTGCTCAGAGCTGGTGCACAAGGTTCGATAAGGTTCCACGCTACAACTTGAAGTGCACAGATTGGTATCAAGTTCAATCGAATGGATCTCGGAAAGCATTTGGTCACCATGGTGAGAATCTACTTTCTAAACCGCCCAGATGGAAAAATATAGATCAAGACGGAGGCGATTTAAAAGCAAAGTTTGGGGTCCTGGAATCTATTCTGACATTCGTCATTCCGGGAGCCTAAAAATTTGTTTGAAGCTGCTCAGGAGCTTTACATGCCTAGTTTGGGACCCCGGAGGCTATTGGGATTCCAAGCATTGGTGGATATTTTTGGATGAATTTAAACATAAGCCGCCATAACAGGAAGCCCCTCCAATGTCCAACTTAAGGACTTTAACTAAAAGTGCTAGGTGGGAGACAACCCACCATGGTATGATCGTTCATTTTTCAATTTTTATTTCGTTTTGTTTGTTTTCAAGTTTTATTTTATTTTATAATATTGAACCTGGAATTTTGCATCGCATTCATATTAATCATTGCATTCTGCATTGTGCATCAAAAAAAAAAAGGGGTGCGCGACGCGACCGCATCACTCATGCGATCGCGTCACATTGCGAAAAACACTACCCACGCGACCGCGTCATCCATGCGGCCGCGTGATATGAAATCGGCGTAAAGATCCAACGTCCAGAAAGTTGGGCTAGAATCGTGCGGCCATTGTGCGTTTTGCACAAGATGCCCACGCGATCGCATGCCCCATGCGATCGCGTCACTTGCACACAACCAATCCCACGCGACCGCGTGAGCGACGTGATCGCGTCGCATGGATTGCACAACACCCCAAAAGGAGACAGAGAGTTGCGCGGAAACGACGCTGGATTCGTGCATTTTGCACAAATTCGAGCGACGCGATCGCATGCCCCAGGCGATCGCGTCATTCACTCTTTTAGCCATTCCATGCGATCGCGTGCCCTATGCGATCGCATCACCCCCATTCCGCTCCAGCCACGCGACCGCGTACCCCACGCGATCGCGTGGATTTAAAATTATAACCCCCTCAGTCACGCGAACCCTATCAGTCGCGCCCCCCCTTGAAACCCTCTCCTCCCTCTCTTCCCCTCCAATCCAACCACCACCATCCAGCCACCATCACCGCCACCCCCAGACGCCGCCGACCTCCCAGACGCCGCCGCCACCTACCCCCCTTCCTCCTCCCCCAACGCCACCCTTCTATCCTTAGTCGTTATTTCATTATTTTCTGTTTATGTTCATGTTTAGGCTAGTTAGATATGCATGTTGTAGTGGATTTTAGGTTGTTAGGTAGCCTAGGATGTGGTTAGTGGATTTAGGCCTGTTTACTTGCACTGTTCATGTTTCTGTTTTATCAAATTTGCAATTCTGCTGTTGCTGTGATGTTTGTAATGTTCATACACTGTGATTTCTTGTTTCATGCTGCTCTTTACACTGAATTTTCATGTTTATATTCCTTATATGTAATTGAAAGCTTTAATTTTAATTCATATGAACTATTTGATTGCTGTTTATTTTTCGGGACAATCCAATTTTAGCCGGAATGCTGCCCAAATTTCTGTAAAATATTTTCATTCATGTTTTGGTTTTGGCATTTTGAAATCTGCTTTCCTCTGCTTTACCCAAACCCATTCATGAATGCCAGGCATGCATTCTTATTCTTTTTGATTTCCTGGTTCATATATTGCATTTTTGATGTTTGATTCCAATTTTTGCTATTTCTATATCTATTTGAATCTTCATCAACTGGTTTTCCTTGTTTGGTTATGAGTTACCTATAGCTCCTAATTATGAATGCCTGTTATTTAGAAACTTATCCTTATGCCACTTACCTTAACCCATTTTTCACTAACTCACTAATTCTAATTTCCTGAACTCTTTTTTAATTCTAACCAACCTAACCTTTTAATATCTTTCTTCTGGTTTCTCACTTTCTTTTAACCTTCTAACCATGGCATACTGATAATTCTTCCTACTTAACATGCCTTCTATTACATTTTGGATTGTGTATTTTTCCTTTCGAACTTTTAACTCCTATACAATCCTTAATGCACATTTACTTAACTCATTTACCTCATTCTAATTCTCCTTTGCCACTTTGTGTTTCTTTTGACTAATTGCCTATTTATTTTCCTCTTTTTATTATATCCTGATTTTCTTTTTTCAGGATGTCAGATTCCCAGAGAAAGGGAAAAAGAAAGGCTACCACTGGCAAACGTAAAAGAGGAGAATCATCTATGTCTATCATAGATCTCATGCATGATGCCTCCTGGCGGGAGAAAAACTTCACCCCGCAAGAGAAGGCCGACCAGCTGCTCCCTGCTAATGACCCAGTGAAGTTTGCAAACTGATACTGTGAGCTGAAGTATCCGGTGTTTGTAAACTCCAGGAACCTATACCTGGAGAAGACTCTGAAGATCCCAGGAGAACTCCAGCAATACACCTCTGATCAGATTAAACAAAGAGGCTGGTTCTTTCTAGAGAGAAACCTGTCTGAGGTCAATGCATCTTGGGTAAGGAAATTCTACTGCAATTACTTCAAGACTTCCCTAGATGCAGTGAACCTTAGGGGGAAGCAGATTCTGGTCACTGAAGAGGCAATTGAAGATGTTCTGAAGCTTCTGCCTAAATCTGATCAGCCAAATGGTTATCAGAAAGCTGAGGAAGACATGCGCTTTCTGAAGTTTGATTGGGATGCAGTCAAAGTCCGGATAGCCCTTGACCCGACCGTTCCTTGGATTATGGGTCAGAACACCACCATGCCCAAGGGAATCAAGCGGGCATACTTGAATGATGAGGCTCGGCTATGGCATCAGATACTTAGCAACTTCATTATGCCGAGTACTCACGAGACAGATATACCTGCCGCTATGATCACCCTCCTATGGTGTGTGATGGAGGGTAAGGACTTGTACCTGCCACGCTTTATCTGGTTCTACATGGCCAGGGTCCACGTCCGAGGCACTCTTCCCTTTCCATATTTGATCACACAGCTAGGCCGTCGAGCTGACGTGCTTTGGGAGGATGCTGATGAGAGGCCACCTGCTGCAGAATGCAAGAAGATTATCCCGCACAGCAGGAACTTTCTGGCCTTGGGCTACAGACCTCCAGTCCTCACTGCTCCTGGTGACACTGCCACACCATCTCCTGGCCCCTCTTCCTCCACAGCTACACCTTCCACCACCACTGCACCTCCACCTGCCTCAGAGCCCATCTATCATCTAGTGCACCGCCTGTTTCGACGGCTTGACCAGATGGAGCGTCGCAACAAGCGACGCTATGAGCACCTGAAGCTGATGATACGATCTGGCGACATCCCCTCCGAGCCTGACACACCATCCGAGGCATCTGAGGAGGAGACGGATGCGCTTGAGGCTGCGACCCATCCACAGAGAGAGACAGAGCAGGCTGCACCACAGGCAGAGGTTCCACATCAGATTCAGGCTGCAGATCCTGAGATCCCTATCCAGTCAGCACCTCCTCTGCAGCAGCCAGATCCTCAGCCCACCACCACAGAGACTCCAGCTACCATCCCTTCCGATGATGACACCCCTTCACACCCTGCTTGAGTGAGCATCAGGGACGATACTTCCTTTTAAGTGTGGGGAGGTCGCCATCTCTGGCATATTATTTTGGTGAACCACTACAGACTCTTTTTCTTTTATTTTGGATATTTTTCTGTATTTTTCTCTTTATTTTTATTTTTTTCTGAGTACTTATACATTGCTACTTTCATGTATTTATACTCTATTTCTGCATTTTGCATTTTTTTTAGTTCATATTTTAGCCACTTAGTTTAGTTGCAATTCTAACTTATTAGTTATAGAAATTGTGGATTGATTAGTATAGTTTACCCTTTTTAGCATAAGATAACTCGGAATAGATTGAAAAGAAAAAGGAAGTAAACTAGAGACTTTAACAGAATCAAAACAACCCACACCTTGTATATATGGCATTACATGTTAGTTAATTAAACAACATTTCATCAAGGAGAAACACTAGAACTTTAAAGCCACCTTAAGTTTTACATTGAGAATAATGGGAATTTTTAACTAAACCTGCATGACATACATAAGTGATAAATGATTTTTTAGCTAGAGAACACATAGCCTGTGAGTTTTGAGCTTAATTGTATGGTTATATTCAAACCATAATTCTTATTCCTGTGTGTTCCGCCCTTCTTTTATATTCTGGTGTTCTTTACTTTGTTTTAATCTATATGTCCGATTATAGAATGTAGATACATACCAAGAGAGTGATTGAGGCCATTATTTGATTTTAGCTCACTTATCCCAAAATAGCCTACCTTTTACATCACCCTTGTTAGCCCCCTTGAGCCTTTAAATCCCCTCTTGTTTTATAACCACATTACTAGCCTTAAGCGGGAAAACAAATAAAGAAGTCCCAAGTTGAATCCTTGGTTAGCTTAAGATAGAAATTGTGTAATTGTTTAAATGTGGGGAAACCTATTGGGAACATGGATGATAGAAACAAAGGGTAGAAGGTGGAAAAAGAATAAAGATGTTTCAAAATAAGAATTTTTGGGAAACATGCTCATGTGAAGTTAAAGAAATTAAATTACCATGTGCATTAAAAAAAATTTAATTTTCAATATTTGAATAAAGGGGACACCAAAGGATTCCCCAAATGCAAATAAAGCAATGCACATGCGATAAAAATAAACATTAAGGCATGAACATGTAACATCAAAAGTGGGAAAATATGAGAAAATAGGTAAAGCAGCTTTGCTTTAGAAAGTATGTATGTTAGGTGAGATCTTAGACTAATTAAGGATTCACTTATTAGCTCACTTAGCCTTATACATATACCCTTACCTTTACCTTGGCCCCATTACAACCTTAATTAAAGACCTCATGATTTTTGGTATGTCTATATTCTATAATTGTTGATTGGTTAGATGAAGAACAAAGTTATAGAAAGAAAGAATAAAAAAGAAGAATAGAGTGATTAACCCAATAAACACTGAGTGATTAGAGAGTAAACACAAAATCCAGTGAGGGTTCAATAGCTCATTAACATATATCTCTGCTTAAATTATTAATTGTCTTACAAGTTTTTAAAATGTTTTTCTCTCCCATCTCAATTGTAAAGGCACCTTATCACTATCTAAGGCTTGGCTATATATATATACATGACTCCTTGAGAATGTCAATTAATTTAACTACATGCAAGCTTTATATTCAAGTGAATAAAAATTAGAATTGCATGATGCATCATTCACCTAGGTAGTTGCATTTAGATTAGATTGCATTGCATGACATTCCACCACTTTAACCTTACTTTTTACCTTGGATTTAGCATGAGAACATGCTATTGTTTAAGTATGGGGAGGTTGATAAACCTATATTTTATGATATATTTTGTGCTTAATTTGAGTGATTTATTCAATCCTTCACCCACTTATTCATATTAATTGCATGATTTTACTTCTCCTTCCTTATTATGTGATGTATGTGAAAAACATGTTTCCTATGCTTAAAAATTAATTATTTTAATTACCCTTATTATCATTCGATGCCGTGATTAGTGTGTTGAGTAGTTTCAGATCTTCTAAGGCAGGAATGACTCAAAGGATGGAAAAAAAACATACAAAAAATGGAAGAAATGCACAAAATGGCATTTTGGAGAAACTGGCATCCACGCGATCGCATGGGCGACGCGGACGCATGCCAAGCGCGAATCAACAGCGACGCAGCCGCATGACTGACGCGACTGCGTGCCTTAAGCAAAACACATATGACGCGGCCGCATGACTAACGCGACCGCGTGATAAGAAAAGCTCCGAATGACACGACTGCATGACCCACGCGGAGGCGTAACAGAGGCCACGCACCAGAAATTACAGAAAATGCTCCCAGCGATTTCTGAAGCCCTTTTTGGCCCAAATCCAAGTCCAGAAGGCATAGACCAGAGGTTATGAAGTGAGGGAATGCATCCATTCAGGGGGAGCTCGCCAATTTAGTTACTTCTCATGATTTAGATTTAGTTTTGAGAGAGGTTCTCTCCTCTATCTCTTAGGATTTAGGATTTCTCTTAGTTTTAGGAGTGACTCTCAATCCCAGGTTTAATGTTCCTTTACTTTAAGCTTCCCTTTCACTTTTATTCATTTCATTCCTTTAGTTGATTATTTACTTTTGCCATTTAATTTATGAATTCTTCTATGTTCCAGATTATTTGAATTAATGTTATTTGAGGTATTTCAGTTTATTATTGCTTTCTTTTATTTATGTCACCATTGCTTTCAATCTGAAGACATTTTTATTCCAGCAAATTTACTTTTTCCCTTTTGGTCTTGGTTAAGAAATCAGTAACTCAGGAGTTATCTTAGCTCAATATAATTGATAACTGTTATCTTTGCTAATTGAATTGAACTTCAATAATCCCAACCTTTTCTTAGGAAATAAATAGGATTCGAAGATCAAACTAATTAGTCCCTGGACTTTCCTTTGCTTTAGCAAGGGTTAACTAAGTGGAATTAAGATTCAATCTTCTTTATTATTGAGAAGGATAACTAATTTGGACTTCCAATTTCTCATACCTTGCCAAAAGTTTGCTTTACAGTATTTATTTATTTTAATTGTAATTTAAATTATTTGTCATATTTATTCCTCACTCTCAACCCCGATTTACAACCTTTATAGCCAATAATAAGAACATACTTCCCTGCAGTTCCTTGAGAAGATGACCCGAGGTTTGAATACTTCGGTTAACAATTTTAAAGGGGTTTGTTACTTGTGACAACCAAAACGTTTGTACGAAGGGATTTTTATTGGTTTAGAAACTATATCTACAACGCGACTGTTTTATTAAATTTCTTTACTAGCAAAAACCTATTCGTCAAAATGGCGCCGTTGCCGGGGAACTGCTAACGTGTGCCTTATTATTGGTTATTGTAAATATTTTTCTTTTACTTGTTTATTTATTTCTGTTTTTTTTCTTTTTAATTTTATTTGCTACTATGAACTCTCACCCCTCTCGCTTTGAGTTTGGTTCTAACTTTGTTGAAGGAAATAGAAGCCACAGTAGGAATATGCATCAAGGTCAGACCAATCAAGGATGGATGGAGCCAAGAGGATCTAATCAACCCTTTAGGCAACAACACCCTCCAAGATATCATGGACAACGACCATTCTACAATGCATACCCAGTGATGAGCGAATAATTTATACGCTTTTTGGCATTATTTTTACATAGTTTTCAGTATGATTTGGTTAGTTTTTAGTATACTTTTATTAGTTTTTAATTAAAAATCATATTTCTGGACTTTACTATGAGTTTGTGTGTTTTTCTGTGATTTCAAGTATTTTCTGGCTGAAATTGAGGGACCTGAGCAAAAATCAGATTCAGAGGTTGAAGAAGGACTGCAGATGCTGTTGGATTCTGACCTCCCTGCACTCAAAGTGGATTTTCTGGAGCTATAGAACTCCAAATGGTACGCTTCCAATTGCGTTGGAAAGTAGACATCCAGGGCTTTCCAGAAATATATAATAGTCCATACTTTGCCCGATTTTAAAGGATGCAAACTGGCGTTCAATGCGAGTTCCATGATGCATTCTGGAGTCAAACGCCAGAAACAGGTTGCAAAGTGGAGTTCAACGCCAGAAACAGGCTACATACTGGCGTTCAACTCCAAGAATGACCTCTCCACGTTTAAACTTCAAGCTCAGCCCAAGCACACACCAAGTGGGTCCCGGAAGTGGATTTCTACATCAATTACTTATTTCTGTAAACCCTAGTAACTAGTTTAGTATAAATAGGACTTTTTACTATTGTATTTAGATGATCTTTGGAACGTTTTTCCTTAGACTTGGGGGCTGGCCATTCGGCCATACCTGGACCTTATCACTTATGTATTTCAACGGTAGAGCTTCTACACACCATAGATTAAGGTGTGGAGCTCTGCTGTTCCTCAAAGATTAATGCAAAGTACTACTGTTTTTCTATTCAATTCAACTTATTCCGCTTCTAAGATATTCATTCGCACTTCAATATGATGGATGTGATGATCGTGACAGTCATCATCATTCTCAACTTATGAACGCGTGCCTAACAACCACTTCTGTTCTACCTTAGATTGAATGGATATCTCTTGGATATCTAATACAGGGGACCGAGTCCGAGTTATTAGTGTCTTCGTGGTATAAGTTAGAACCCATGGATGGCCATTCCTGAGATCCGAAAAGTCTAAACCTTGTCTGTGGTATTCCAAGTAGGATCTGGGAAGGGATGGCTGTGACGAGCTTCAAACTCGCGAGTGCTGGGCGTAGTGACAGACGCAAAAGGATAGTAAATCCTATTCCAGTTTGATCGAGAACCGACAGATGATTAGCCAAGCAGTGACAGCGCATTGGACCATTTTCACAGGAGGATGGGATGTAGCCATTGACAACGGTGATGCCCTACATAAAGCTTGCCATGGAAAGGAGTATGATTGATTGGATGAAGACAGCAGGAAAGCAGAGATCAGAGGAACGAAAGCATCTCTATACGCTTATCTGAAATTCTGACCAATGAATTACATAAGTACCACTATCCTATTTTATATTTTAGTTATTTTCATCCACTATAATTTCTTAATACAATTTAATCCGCCTGACTGAGATTTACAAGGTGACCATAGCTTGCTTCAAGCCGACAATCTCCGTGGGATCGACCCTTACTCACGTAAGGTTTATTACTTGGACGACCCAGTGCACTTGCTGGTTAGTTGTACGAAGTTGTGAAACAGATATAAGATCATGAACGTGCGTATTGAGTTTTTAGCGCCGTTACCAAGGAATGGAATGATCACGATTTCGCACACCAAGTTTTTGGCGCCGTTGCTGGGGATTGTTCGAGTTTGGACAACTGACGGTTCATCTTGTTGCTCAGATTAGGTAATTTTATTTTATGTTTAAGCATTTTATTTTAATTTAATTTTCAAAAAATCTTTCAAAAAAAAATTTTTTTTCCCTTTGTTTTCGAAAATTATTTTAAAATTTTTAAGAATGAATTCTAAAGTTTCAAAATGGTATGCTGAAGTTTGGCTGGCCATCAAGCTTTAGACTAACCTGGTATGATTCCTGGAATCTTGATTGAGGACTTTGAATTCATTGCTTCCTTTTCCTATTATTTTCTGTTTTCTTCTTTTTCATATGAGCAGGAGCAAGGACAAGAACATTCTTGTTGAAGCAGATCCTGAACCTGAAAGGACTCTAAAAAGAAAACTAAGAGAAGCTAAAATACAACAATCCAGAGATAACCTTATAGTAAGTTTCGAACAGGAAGAGGAGATGACAGCCGAAAATAATAATAATGCATGGAGGATTCTTGGTGACTTTACTACACCTAATTCCAATTTACATGGAAGAAGCATCTCCATTCCTGCCATTGGAGCAAACAATTTTGAGCTGAAACCTCAATTAGTTTCTCTGATGCAGCAGAACTGCAAGTTTCATGGACTTCCATCTGAAGATCCTTTTCAGTTCTTAACTAAATTCTTGTAGATCTGTGACACTGTTAAGACCAATGGGGTTGATCCCGAGGTCTACAGGCTTATGCTTTTCCCGTTTGCTGTAAGAGACAGAGCTAGAGTGTGGTTGGACTCTCAACCCAAAGATAGCCTGAACTCTTTGGATAAGTTGGTCACGACTTTCTTAGCCAAGTTCTTTCCTCCTCAAAAGCTGAGTAAGCTTAGAGTGGATGTTCAAACCTTCAGACAGAATGAAGGTGAATCCCTCTATGAAGCTTGGGAGAGATATAAGCAACTGACCAAAAAGTTTTCTTCTGACATGCTTTCAGAATGGTTCATTCCACAAGTAGTACTTTGCATTAGAAATCAATTTTTTCATTTGTTGCTTACTGTACTCTTTGGGTATGAATCTCATAGCTTTATAGTTTACAATGTCTGCAAACCATGGTAATTCCTGAATGGCTAAGAGTTGCTCATCCAGAAAGGTTTCAGAGATCTCAGTAGGAGGGAGGGACGCCCCTTCTACTAGTTCGATCCGGGACAAGTGATCTGCTACCTGGTTCTCTGTCCCTTTTCTGTCTCTTATTTCTATATCAAACTCTTGCAAAAGCAACACCCATCTTATAAGTCTGGGTTTTGAATTCTGCTTTGTGAGGAGATATTTTAGAGCAGCATGGTCAGTGTACACAATCACTTTTGATCCTACTAAATAAGATCTGAACTTGTCAATGGCATAAACCACTGCAAGTAACTCCTTTTCTGTGGTTGTGTAATTTTTCTGCGCGTCATTTAAAACATGGCTAGCATAATAAATGACATGCAGAAGCTTGTTATGCCTCTGTCCCAATACTGCACCAATGGCATGGTCACTGGCATCACACATTAGTTCAAATGGTAATGTCCAGTCTGGTGCAGAGATGACTGGTGTTGTGACTAGCTTAGCTTTCAGAGTCTCAAACGCCTGCAGACACTCTGTGTCAAAGATAAATGGCGTGTCAGCAGCTAGCAAATTACTTAGAGATTTTGCAATTTTTGAAAAATTCTTTATAAACCTCCTATAGAATCCTACATGCCCCAGAAAGCTTCTTATTTCCTTAACATTGGTAGGTGGTGGTAATTTTTCAATTATCTCTACCCTAGCTTGATCCACCTCTATTCCCTTGTTTGAAATTTTGTGCCCAAGGACAATTCCTTCAGTCACCATAAAGTGACATTTCTCCCAGTTTAAAACCAGGTTAGTCTTTTTTGCACCTTTTTAGAACAAGTGCTAGATGGTCAAGACAGGAGCTGAATGAGTCTCCAAATACTGAGAAGTCATCCAGGAAGACTTCCAAAAATTTCTCTACCATATCAGAGAAGATAGAGAGCATGCACCTCTGAAAGGTTGCAGGTGCATTACACAGACCGAATGGCATCCTTCTGTAGGCAAATACTCCAGAAGGAAATGTGAATGCTGTTTTCTCTTGGTCCTAAGGATCTACTGTAATTTGGTTGTAACCTGAATAGCCATCCAAAAAATAGTAGTATTCATGACCTGCTAGTCTCTCTAGCATTTGGTCTATGAATGGTAAAGGAAAATGATCCTTTCTGGTGGTGGCTGTATTGAGTCTTCTGTAGTCAATACACATACGCCACCCTGTAACTGTTCTTGTAGGAACCAGTTCATTATTTTCATTATAAACCACTGTCATGCCTCCCTTCTTGGGGACAACTTGGATAGGGCTCACCCAGGAGCTATCAGAAATAGGATAAATAATCTTAGCCTCTAGTAACTTAGTGACCTCTTTCTGCACCACCTCCTTCATGGCTGGATTCAGCCGCCTCTGTGGTTGAACCACTGGCTTAGCATCATCCTCCAATAGGATCTTGTGCATGCATCTGGCTGGGCTAATGCCCTTAAGATCACTTATGGACCACCCAAGAGCTGTCTTGTGTGTCCTTAGCACCTGAATTAGTGCTTTCTCTTCCTGTGGCTCTAAAGTAGAGCTTATTATTACTGGAAAAGTATCATCTTCTCTCAGAAATGCATATTTCAGGGATGGTGGTAGTGGCTTGAGCTTGGGTTTAGGAGGTTTCTCCCTTTCCTGAGGAGTTTTCAAGGGTTCTTCTGTTTTCTCTGATTCCTCCAGATCAGGCTGAACATCTATAAAAATATCCTCTAGCTCTGATTTGAGACTCTCAGTCATATTGACTTCTTCCACCAGGGGGTCAATAATATTAGCGCTTATGCAGTCTTTTGGTGTGTCTGGATGTTGCATAGCTTTGACAGCATTCAACTTGAACTCATCCTCATTAACTATCAGGGTTATCTCCCCTCTTTGGACGTCAATAAGGGTTTGTCCAGTTGCTAGGAAAGGTCTTCCTAGAATGAGAGTTGCACTCTTGTGCTCCTCTATTTTCAGCACTACAAAGTCAGTGGGAAAGGCAAACGGCCCAACCTTGACAATCATGTCCTCAATTACGCCTGATGGAATCTTAATGGAGCCATCAGCAAGTTGGAGGCATATCCGGGTTGGTTTAACTTCATCAGTCAAACCAAGATTTTTGATAGTGGATGCAGGTATTAGGTTGATACTTGCTCCAAGATCACATAGAGCTGTCTTGGTACAAGCACCCTCTAATGTGCATGGTATCATAAAGCTTGCGGGATCTTTAAGCTTCTCTGGTAAGCTTTTTAGAATGACTGCACTGCATTCTTCAGTGAGGTAAACTTTTTCAGTTTCTCTCCAATCCTTCTTATAACTTAAGATCTCTTTCATGAACTTAGCATAAGAGGGTATTTGCTCAAGTGCCTCTACAAACGGAATCTTTATTTCAAGAGTCCTGAGATAGTCTGCAAAGCGGGAAAATTGTTTATCCTGTTCCGCTTAGCAGATTTTCTGAGGATAAGGCATCTTGGCTTTATATTCTTCAACCTTAATTGCTGCAGGTTTATTTCCTACAGAAGGGGTTGGAGAAGCCTGCTTAAGGGGGTTGTTATCAGCACTTGCAGGTGTCTGATCCTCTATTTCCATTTGAACGCCAGAATTGAGTGCTTTTTGGGCGTTTAACGCCAGATTGCCACTTTTTTCTGGCGTTTGAACGCCAGATTTGGCTACCCATTGGGCGTTTAATGCCAATTTTTCCCCCAAATGCTAGAATCATTCCTCTCTGGGCTCTTACTGTCCTCAGAGGGAATTTAGGCAATGGCTTGGTCATCCTCTTTCCGGTTCCTTTCTTGGCTTTCTGCTGCCTTGAGTTGAGACATTCAATGTCTTCCCACTCTTTAATTGAACAGCTTGGCATTCTTCTATTATCTATTTAGATAACTGCTGTCTTGTTTGATTTAATTGTTTTTCCTTGCTCTGGTTAGCATCTTTGGTTTCTTGCAGCATCTCTTTAAATTCTGTAAACTGTTTTGTTATAATAAGCAATTGCTGATTGAGTTCAACAACTTGTTCTTGAGGACTAAGTTCAGTGGATACTGCTTTAGCTTCTTCTTTCATGGAGGGCCCACTACTTAAGTATAGATATTGATTTCTAGCAACTGTATCAATGAGCTCTTGAGCCTTTTCAATTGTCTTTCTCATGTGTATAGATCCACCAGCTGAGTGGTCTAGAGACATATGGGCCTTTTCTGTAAGCCCGTAGTAGAAGATGTCTAACTGCACCCATTCTAAAAATATTTCAGAGGGGCATTTCTTTAGCATCCCTCTGTACCTCTCCCAAGCCTTAGCTGTGTCATCCTTTTTGGAGGGAAATACTGATTCAGGAATTTATTTGATAACTATTTCCATGTTCTTATGCTTGCTGTAGGTTGGTTATTTAACCACCTCTTAGCTTGATCTTTTATAGCAAATGAAAACAGTAATAATCTGTAAACATCCTGATCTACTTTCTTATCATGTACTATGCCAGCAATTTGTAAGAACTGTGCCAGAAACTCAGTAGGTTCTTCCTGTGGAAGACCGAAATACTGGCAATTTTGCTATACCAGGATAATGAGATGAGGGTTTAGCTCAAAATTGCTGGCTCTTATGGGGGTATACAGATACTACTCCCATATGCAGCAGTAGTGGGGTTAGCATATGACCCCAAAGTCCTTCTGGACTTTTCACTTCCACTTAGGTCTATGCTGGAGAAAGGGAGATGATGTGGATTGCAAATAAATTGTATTTTTATTTTTATTTAATTTAATTAAGGATAAACCGAATAAGAAGGAAATAAGACAAAATGAAATAATTGGAAACTAGAAAATAAGCTTCGAAAACTTAAAAAAAAAAATAAAATAAAATAAGTTAAAATAAAAATTTCGAATACTAAAATGGCTAATTAATTAAAAAGATTTGAAAAATTTTGGATATAATTTTCGAAAATTGGAGAGAGAGAAAGTGGTTAGGGAGTTTTGAAAAAGATATGTCTTAAAATTAAAGATACTTGTAAAAATAAATAAATAAAAGAAAATATTTGAAAAAGATATGATTTTAAAATTTGAAAATTGAAACTTTCTCAACAAGGAAACACCAAACTTAAAATTTTTCAATCAAAATAATAAAATAGTACAAGTAATTCGAAAATTATGAATAAGAAAAGAAAAATATTTTGAAAAATTTTATAAAGGATTTTCGAAAAATATAAAAAAAAAGAAAATTGAAAAATATTTAAAAAGATAAATTTTAAAATTGAAATTTTAACTTGACTAACAAGAAACTACCAAATTTTAAAAATTTTGACTAAGTCAACCTAGGTAATTCGAAAATGATGAGTAATTAAAGGAAAAGATTTTTTTTTTTTTGAATTTAATGAGGAAAGAGAAAAACAATGAAATCACACCAAACTTAGAATTTTTAGATCAACACAAAGAAAATAAACCGAAAAACGTTGAATGTCAAGATGAACACCAAGAACACTTTGAAGATCAAGATGAACACCAAGAATAAATTTTGAAAATTTTTAAGAAAATAAGAATACAAAGGACACCAAACTTAAAAATTTTTATACTTTGGACACTAATAATTCGAAAATGTACAAGAAAAACACGGAAAGACACAAAACAGGAAAAACTAAAGATCAAACAAGGAAAATAAATAAGAACAACTTGAAGATTAAGAAAGAACTAAGAACATGTAATTCGAAAAATTGAAAGAAAAATAAAATCATGCAATTGACACCAAACTTAAAACATGAAACTAAACTCAAACAGAAGACTCAATTATTAGTTTATTGGTTTTTATTTATTTATATAGAAAATTTCGGAAAAAATCTAAAAAAGGAAAACAAGGATTTTGAAATTTTAACCAAAAACAATAATAGAAGACGCAATTTTAGTGACTCTAAACCAAAAAGATAAATTTTTCCTAATCTAAGCAACAAAATAAACCGTCAGTTGTCCAAACTCGAACAATCCCTGGCAACGGTGCTAAAAACTTGGTACACGAAATTGTGATTACACTTTTCACAACTCCGCACAACTAACCAGCAAGTGTACTAGGTCGTCCAAGTAATACCTTACATGAGTAAGGGTCGATCCCACGGAGATTGTCGACTTGAAGCAAGCTATGGTTATCTTGTAAATCTTAGTCAGGAGATTAATGATAAAAATGATTTTGTTTATGAAAAGTAAATAACATGAAATAAATGGTATTTGTGATTCAGTAATGAGGAACAGGTTGAGGTTCCGGAGATGCTCTGTCATCTGAATCTCTACTTTCCTACTGTCTTCTTCTCCAAACACGCATGGCTTCCTTCAATGGCAAGCTGTATGATCCTCTCGGATGAAAAATACCAGGTACGATCTCTGCACGGCTAGTCAACTGTCAGATTTCTCGTCTCAGATGAAAAATACCAGATACAGCTACCGCACGGCTAATCATCTATCGGTTCTCACTAGCGTCGGAATAGGATCTCTCTATCCTTTTGCACACTGTCACTGCGCCCAACATTCGTGAGTTTGAAGCTCGTCACAGTCATCCCTTCTTAGATCCTACTCGAAATATCACAGATAAGGTTTAGACTTTCTGGATCCCAGGAATGCTGCCAATTGGTTCTAGCCTCTACCACGAAGGTTCTAACCTCTGGACACGGTCCGTGGATTGGAAACCCAAGAGATACGCACTCAAGTTGTCGCCCAATGACTACGTTGAGCTCAGATAGAACGGAAGTGGTTTTCAGGCACGCGTTCATAGAATAGAGAATAATGATGAGTGTCACGGATCATCTCATTCTCTAAATTGAAGTACGAGTGAGTATCTTAGAATAGAATCAAGCGTGATTGAATAGAAAATAGTAGTAATTGCATTAATCCATTGAAACACAGCAGAGCTCCTTACCGCCACCTATTGGGTTTTGAGACTCATGCTGTAGAAGATACAATATGAAGTGTAAAATGTCATAAGGTACCAAAAATGAATCTCTAAAAGTAGTTTTTATACTAAACTAGTAACTTCAGTTTTCAGAAAATGAGTAACTAAGTGCAGATAGTGCAGAAATCCACTTCCAGGAACCACTTGGTGTGTGTCTGTGCTGAGCTTTCAAGCTTTCACGTGCATATTCCCAAAGTTGGAGTTAAACGCCACCTTGGGTGCCAAAATGGGCGTTTAACGCCAAGAATTATGCCAGTTCTGGCGTTTTACGCCAGAAAGTTTTAGGCTGGATTTTAGCGCCAGTTTGAGCCATCAAATCTTGGAAAAAGTATAGACTATTATATATTGCTGGAAAGCCCAAGATGTCTACTTTCCAACAAAATTGAGAGTGTGCTAATTGGGCTTCTGTAGCTCCAGAAAATCCACTTCTAGTGCAGGAGGGTCAGAATCCAACAGCATCTGTAGTCCTTTTTCAGCCTCTGAATCAGATTTTTGCTCAGGTCCCTCAATTTCTGCCAAAAAATATCTGAAATCACAGAAAAATACATAAACTCATGGCAAAGTCAAGAAATTTGATTTTTGAATAAAAACTAAAAAAAATATAATAAAAAGTAATTAAATCATACTAAAAACTATGTAAAAACAATGCCAAAAAGGGTATAAATTATCCGCTCATCAATAAGCTTAGTTTGGAAGAAAAAGATCTAATGGAGTATCTAGATGCCCTCTTTGGGTTAGGAGATTTCCCAATTCGACCTCTTAGATTCATCACACTCCACACTACTTTTGGCAAAAGTATGAGAACACAAACAATAAGTGTTGATTACATCGTAGTAGATGTTGCTTCAACCTACAATGCTTTGATAGGCCAGGCAACACTAAACTGACTTACTGTAGTAGTGTCAACTCCTCACCTTTACATGAAATTTTCTACTTACGAGAGAATAACTACTATAAGAAGAGATCAAAATCTCGAACGTAAATACTATAATAAAAACTTAAATCTATGAAGTTGTCTTCGAGGGAATAAGTTCAACACAATTAAACTCAGAGGGGTCTGAGTCCAAGAAGACATGTGTCCCTAAGTTGGAAGGCAGATGGAGGAAGACTAGATAGAAAACGTAGATGGGAAAACCACTAATATAGGAGCTAGCTAGAGCAAAAAGTAAAGGAAGACCTCATCTAGATGCTAAAAGATAACTCCAACCTCATGATCCATAAGCTAGCTGTCTAGCTAAGAGCAAGACTTGTATAACAGAGGTGACAAAAGATCAACCTCAAAAGAGCGCAAGTCATGAAAGAACAAGTCCAAGCACTCTTGAAAGATGGGTTCATAATGGAGGTGAAATATCCCTTATGGCTAGCTAATGTAGTGCTAGTAAGGAAGCAAAATGGAAATTAGACGATGTGCATGGACTATATCGACCTCAACAAAGCCTTCCTAAAGGATCATTATCCTCTAACTAGCATTGATGCTTTGGTAGATTCAGCTTCAGGGTACAAGTTTCTTTCCTTCATAGATGCTTACTCGGGATATAATTAAATCCCGATGTATAGGTCAGATAAAGAAAAAAACATCCTTCATCACTCCTTGGGTTAACTATTGTTATGTGGTTATGTCCTTTGGGTTGAAAAATACAGGAGCCACATATTAAAAGTTAATGAACAAGGTGTTTGCACCTAACTTGAAAAGTTAATGAAAATCTACGTAGATGAGATGCTCGTCAAAACTTAGAGTAAGGACAGTCTACTGTTCAATTTATTAAAAGCATTCCAGACCATAAGACAACATGCGATGGGACTAAATCTAACTAAATATGCCTTTGCAGTAGAAGCTAGGAAATTCCTAGATTTCATGCTTACTCAGAAAGGAATTAAAGCTAACCCAGATAAGTGCAAGGTCGTCCTAGATATGAAAAGCCCTACTTACATAAAAGAGATCAAACAACTAAATAAGAATTCAAGAAATTATTATCCTAACCTCTAATTCTTATTCGGCCTAAGATGCATAAGAGCTCGCCCTGTATTTAGCTGTGGCTAGTAAAGCGGTAGCCTCTGTGTTAGTTAGAGAATATGAAGTCAAGCAAAGGCTTGTTTACTTCACCAGCAAAGTACTGTTGAAGTGAGTCCCGACCTTGAAGATAAAATAATTGTTAGATGAAGTCCATAGTAGCATCTGTGAAAATCATCTAGGAGCAAGGTCACTGACAAAGAAAGTACTATGACATGGCTTCAATTGGTTGACCTTGCAAAGAGATGCGACCGACTTTGTCAAAAATTGTCTGCCCTGCTAGTTACATGCAAATTTCCATGTAGCACCTTCTAAAGAGATCATTAGTATCACCTCTCTATGGTCTTTTGCAAAGAGGGGTTTAGACCTGCTTAGGCCGTTTTCTCAAGTGCCTAGACAGGTGTAATACCTCATAATGGGATTGACTACTTTACTAAATCGATTGAAACAGAACCTTTGGCATCTATTACATCTCAAAAAAGTTAGAAAATTTTCTACAAGAACATTGAGATAAGATTTGGAGTACTATTTTCAATCACTATCAACAATGGTACCCGATTCACCAACTCAACATTTCAAAATTTGGTAGCAAGGTTGAAAATTAAGCACCAGTTCACATTAGTAGAGCATCACCAAGCCAACAAACAAGAAGAAGCTGCAAAAAAGTCATACTATCAAGACTTAAAAAGAGACTACAAGAAGGAAATGGGGCTTGGGCTGAGGAACTTCCATAAGTTCTATGATTATATCTGATAACTCCCCAAACAACAATTGAAGAATCTCCATTCCGACTTGCATGTGGCAGAGAAGCCATGATTTCGGTTGAAATCTATAAAGAAAGCCCAAGGGCAAGATTTTACAATAAAGTCAGCAACATTCAAGTGCAAAAAGAAGAACTCGACCTTCTACCAGAGGTCCAAGAATAAGCTCGGGTGCGAGAGGAAGTACTGAAGCAAAGAATAGCTACAAGGTACAACAAAAAGGTCATAAGAAGAAACTTCGTCATGAACAACCTTGTTCTAATCAGAAATGACATTGGAATGCAGAGATCGGGCGAAGAGAAATTGATAGCAAATTAGAAAGGATCTTACAAGATCATTGAAGTCTTGGGAAGAGGTTACTACAAAGTGTCTGATTTGAAGGGTGGCAAGTTACCTAGGTCGTGGCATGCTTGTAACATTAAGAGACACTATAGCAAGAAAAGCGCACCTTGCTCCCTGATGTACTTTTTTTTCGACTTCGTGGTTTTGTCCTAAAGGATTTTTCTGAAGGGGGTGTAATGAGGCATTATAATTTTGGCTAAAAGTACAAACATGTCAAAAACTCTTAGTAGCAACTAGCAAATATGTAATTTATTCATTTTCATCAATAAATGTTACATTTCTTAGACTATTTCTCAAATGGCACCAATTCATGCTCAACAAAACGCAAAAATCACGAGCTGACCTCTTAGATGGTCAGCCTGATAGAGCGACGAGGTTTAAAATGGTGTTCAATGTTTATGAGAATGATCTGATGACTATAAAGTCGAAAAGCCTAAAAAACAACTCGAATGGTATGAGTTATATGAAGTTAGATTAAGAAATGACCATAAGTTTCAAGTCTTAAGCGATTTGTATTGAACAAGTCATAAGGCATTAAACAACTCGAGATAAATGAGTTGTACGAAACTAGATCAAGAAATAATAATTTCAAAGCAAACAATTTGTGTTAAAACAAGCCACCAACATAGCTCAGATAGAACAAGCTATACAGTGATTTTCATTAAATAAGTCGTAAAATGACTAAAGCAAATCAAATAAAAATCTACAAACTTTAAACAAATGAAGGACTTGTACAAATTAATTCAACAAAAAACAAGTTTCAAGTTAAATGATTTGCACTAAAACAAGTCGTACAGAGTCTACAAGTTGAGTAGTATCAGATTACAAAATGACTAACTTTTTATGAAAGCAATAAGCATGTAAGACACAAAAGTATATATAACACAGAGGTAGTAGAGGAAAGCATAATGCAATTCAAAAAATTCCAAGAAGGGTAAAATCATCCAACAATTATTACAAAAATAAAAAATTATTTATCAGCCCACAATTTGGGCACCATACTTCCAAATACAAAGAAAAGATAAAAAGAAATATCATAAAGTAGCGGCAGACTAGTCATCACTGGCAGGTATATTGGGCTCAAGTTCAGGAGCTATGACCTCGGGCTCGGGCTCGGGCTCGGAGGCAACGACTTCAGGCTCCGAAGCAACTGTTCGAATATTGTAGATGATAGAGAGAAGTTGAAAGAAAGTAGAAGTTGAATGCAGAAAGTAAAGAATGAGAAAATGAATATTCTATTTTTTTCTTTGGTAACAAGAATACAAATATATATATTGGTGCTGCAGAGTTTAACACCAACTTTAACTGAATGATTAATCTTCTAACAAATTTGTAACTAACTTCTATTAAGGAGAAATTTTCTAACTGATTCTTATACTCTTAATAACCTCCCTCAAACTCATGGTGGCTTTATTGCCAACCTTTGTTTGCTCAAAAATTTGTCAAAACAGAAGATACTGGTTTGGTGAAGACATCTGCAACTTGTTCAATGCCTGGAATATGAGTGACTATAACCAGCCCCTTGGTGACTTTGTCTTTAACAAAATATAGATTAATTTCAAAATATTTAGTTCGATGATGTAATATTGGATTATAGGCAAGGAGAACCATTGACATGTTGTCACAATACATAATAGGGAAAATTTTGCAAGGTTATCTCATTTCAGCTAAGAGTGTTTGAATCCAAGTAAGCTCTGCAAAAATAATGGCCAAGGCTCTGAATTCTGCTTCTGTAGAGCTTCTACTAACTATAGGTTGTTTGCTACGCTTCCAAGATATGATATTTGCACCAAAATATACACAAAACCTAGAAGTAGACTTCCTATCATCTAAGTCGGATGCCCAATCAGAGTTTGCAAAAGTAATCAATCTTAAATCAGAATTTTTGTGAAAATAGAGGATCATATTGATACTACCTGCTAGGTACCTTAGTACCATTTTTACTGCATTCCAATGATCTTGCTGTAGTGAAGCCATGTATTGACTCAATTTATTAATTGAGTATATAATATTTGGTTTAGTAATGGTTGCATATTGCAGGCCTCCAATGATAGACCTAAATAAAATGGAATCTTTAAAAGCTTAGTTGTTGTTGGATTAAAGCTTGATTGAACTTACCATAAGAGTAATGACTCCTTTGGACTGTTACATGCATGCCTTATTTAATAACTCACTAATATATTTGGATTGATTATGAGAAATTAGGGAAGAAGAATGATGAACAACCTCAATACCAAGAAAGTAATTCAAATCCCCTAACTCTTTTAACAAAAAAATTGAATGCAGCTATTTAATTGTAGAAGCCATTTCAATATCATCATTACCAGTCTAACATATCATTAACATATATGAGAATTTAAGTGAGAGAAATTTGTTGTGATTTTCAGAAATAATGAAGGATAACTTCTAGTACAAGTAAAACCAAATTTCTGTAAAGTGATAGTAAATGTTACTCTTGGAACTTGTTTGAGACCATATATAGATGTCTTCAGCTTGCAGACCAAATGAGGATTAGTGTGTTAAAATCCTGCAGGTTGAGTCATATATATTATTTCTTGTAATTTTTCATTTAGAAAAGCATTGTAAAGATTGAATTGTTTTATTTTTCATCTTTCAGTAAAAGCAATAGTCAACATCACCCGAATTGTAACAGGTTTGATGACAGGTGAAAACACTTTATCAAAATCAATACCTGGTGGTTGATTGAACTCCTTAGCAACAAGAGCTTTATGCTAAGGGGAGGAAACAAGAGCTTTATGATAAGGTTGAGTCATATATATTAACAATCTCTCCTTTAGAGTTTTTCTTGAGTGAAAATACCCACTTACACCTAATCACTTTTTCATTTGGAGGAGGTGGAATAAGAGTCTAAGTTTGGGGATAAACAAGAGCCCTATATTCAAGAAGCATAGCCTCGTTCCACTGAGGAATGTAAAAAGTTGTCCTAATGGAGTTAGGGAGAATTGCTGCAAGGTCAATTTGAGAGGAAGAAAGTGATGCAGGCAGTGTTTTTGGTCTCAAGTTACCTGTTTTGGGATGTGTTAGTATAGGATAGTTGTTAATAACTGATGTTGTAGTATTAGATGATGAAGAGGGAAAATTAATAGCTATAGATGATATTAGAATAAGGTTAGGTTAGTTGTTACTCATATGATTAGAACTAGAATTAGAGCTGATGGAATGAAGATCTAGATTAGAAGTGTTTTGAGTACTATAGTGTGAAGAAGAAGTTTGATTAGAAGAATCAAGATTAGATAAAGCAGAGTTAGTAGGATTGACAAAAGAGGATGGGATAATAAGAATTAAAGGTAGCAGTGTATTAGCATAATCAGAAGAAGATGCAGATACAAGAGAAGTATAGTTAAAAAAATCATAACCTAGGAATTCTGTCTTATCAAAGACAACATCTCTAGAGACATATAGCTTACGATCCTGTGACATACACTTATAACCTTTTTGATTAGTAGCATAACCAAGAAATATGAAAGGATTAAACTTGAATTCCAATTTGTGAGTATTATAAGATCTTAAATGTGAAAAACACAACCATCCAAATATTTTGAAAAAGGCATAATCTGGAACTTCATTAGAGATAAGTTCATATGAAAAAATATGTGAAATGACAGCAAATATCATTCTATTAATGAAAAAAATAGATGTTGAGAACGCTTCATCCCAAAAGGACAAAGGCAGAGAGGCTATTTCTAGCAATGCTAAGCCAGTCTCAGCAATATGCATGTGCTTTCTTTTGGCTAGACCATTTTGTTATGGTATATGAGGGTATGATAATCGATGCAGAATGCCTTCTCGTGAAGAAATGATTTAAATTCATTAGAGAGATACTTTCCTCTATTATCAGTCTGGAGTGGTTGAATGGAATAGCCAATTTACTTTTCTATGAAGCTTTTATATTATTTAAACACTTAAAAAAATCTAAAATTTATGTGTAAGCAAGTACATACTAGTAGCCTAGAGAAACATCTATAAATGATACATAAAATCTGTATCTATTATGTGCTGTGATTGGGGCATGACCCCACATATAAGAAACTACTATTGCAAGAGGATAATCATAATCATGAGAGGATGCATTATAAGGAAGGGAATGAGATTTAGCCATACAGCAAAATTGACAGAGTGAATTATCATTAATATCTTTTTGAATAGAAAAATTACACCTCCCAAATATTGATTTGACTATTGATAGGGAAGGATGGCCAAAGCATTTATGACACACATCTAATGAAACACAAGAAGCAACTAAAACAGTGAAAAAGTTAGACAGAGATTTATGTTTATGGATGTAAATTCTTTCAAATTTGTATAATTTAAGCCTTTGTCAGCCTTGCCTTGGAGAAGAACCCTCTTGGTATCCTGGGAGAAATAAATGTGATTATTCCTTGCAAAACGTGATACACTTATTAAATTTTGAGTAATGGAAGGTACACGTAGTAAGTCATATAACTTACATTTTTTAAAGGGGTGATTAGATTATCCTTGATATTCTATGTAATTCTGAAGGTTAGATGCATCATTTATGCAATGATTAGTAGCACCAAAATTATCATACCATGAATTGTTACCAATAGATAAGGGGGTTGCAATCATTGCTTTTAGGTTGTGAAAGGAGGAGGGTGGTGGTAAAGCTCTTAATTGATTATTGATTGTAGATTGCTGAGGAGAGGGTTGATATATCTGATCAAATATGAAATATTAGTATGAAGCAACATGACCAAACTTATCATAAATCTCGCACTGTAGACGAATTTCAGAATTCTATGAAAATATGTCTCCACGCATGTTTCTTCCTCCTCTTCCTCTTCTACCGAATTGAGTGCCTCTACCAAGACCAAGGTTAGTAGTCCTTCCAGGATTTTCAAGTAAAAAAGTTTTTTTATTTATGGATTGAGTAGTTGTAGTGTTGGTGAAGTAAACTTTAACCATAGAAGGTTTAGGTTTCTTGTACTTGTCAATAATCTATTCTTGGGTCATCAAAAGAGCTTCTAAATCTAGTATAGCATAGTGAGGGTCTTTAGCAGTGACAAGAGTGAAGAAGGAATGATGGTCTTCACCTAATTTATCAAGAATCATATTCATGTACTCTAAATCTCTTAGTGGAGCTTTTACAGTTGCTAAAGAATTAACAGTTTTCTTTATCTTCAAGAGATAATCAGCAATTAAACCATCCTTTTTGATAGTCTTTAATTGAAGTTGTAGTTGTCGAGCTCTTGCTTTTGTTTTGGATACAAAATGAGTATCAATTCTTGACCAAATTTTATGAGCAAAGTGACATCTAATTACACGATGCTGGAAAGAAGCATGGAAGCATATAACCAAGAATTAACATTATAATCATCTATATGCCATTTCTTGTAGGTTTTTAATTCTGACTTATTAACTTAATCTTCAAGGGAATTATATCTCTTAGGGATCTTTTCTTTTTCTAGATGTTCTTGTAGTTCTTGGCCACAGATAGTGAGTGTAGCAAGATGTCTCCATGTCAAAAAATTATTGCCATTGAGTTTTTCACCAAGAAGCACTAAAAAAAGTTTTGAATGTAGTTGTATTGAGCATTGTGGGTGAATTTTGTACCAATGTTGAAGAATCTTCTAGCGTGCTTTTAGCAAAACTTAATGAGCTTGAGGAATTAAGGTCAGCCACATGGATCAATTGAGCTCTTGATACCATGTTCGAATATTGAAGATGATAGAGAGAAGTTGAAAGAAAGTAGAAGTTGAATGTAGAAAGTAAATAATGAGAAAACAAATATTCTATTTTTTTTCTTTGGTAAGAAAAATACAAATATATATATTGGTGCTGCAGAGTTTAACACTAACTCTAACTGAATGATTAATCTTCTAACAAACTTATAACTAACTTCTATTAAGGAGAACTTTCCTAATTAATTCTTATACTCCTAACAACAACAACCAGGATCCTTAGCTGGGTTGCAAAAAGCTCGGCCTCAAAAGAGGAAGAAGTTGGCTTGGCCAAAAAAGGAAAAGTAAAGACACATTCAAACTCTCAAAAGTAGGAGCATCATCGTCATCCTCAGGAATGTAAACAATATGATCATTAACAATTCTCTTGTCTAGATGAATGATAAAGAGGTCGAGGTCAGAGCAAAAACATAGACTTGGGTTTTCACATTCTCTACAACCTCGTCTAAGACCTTGGTGGAGGCATCTTCCAACTTCTCTTACTTTTGTTTGAGCTTTGTGAGGTCCTTTGTCAAACCCATCTTCTCTTGGTAAAGTTAGGTACTTTTCGCCAGGAATTGCTTCCTCTCGTTGAAAGCCTTAGCGCACTCTTCATCGGCCGAGTTCACCATGTCCCTCAGCTTGGCATCGTCCGAATTTATAGCCACTGTCTTGGCCTCCTACAAAGCGTTGGCCTTCTTTAGCTCCTCCACTTCCCTCTTCAGCTTGGACACCTCCGACTTGAGTGCATTTAGAGGTGCTTCCTTCAACTTCATGATTAAGGCAGTGTACACCCCAATAGTTTGAATGTCCCCATTAACAAGCATTTCAATATTCTTTAACATAGTGGGGTCATCCATGGCAATTTTGCTGCCTAAAAGAATGTACTCCTCAATGAATCCAAGCGCGTCAAAGTTCGGGCCAAAGACGCTCTCAAACTTATTGGAGGGAGTTTCCTCTTCCGAGAAGGCCTAGAGGTCGACTCCGAAAACCAAGGTATTGGCGGCAGTTGAGCAGTAACTGTCTTAGATAGAGGGGTAGGAAAGGTTTCCAAAGTTAGTTCAAGAAGAGTGGAGGTCGAGGTCAAGGTCAGGTCAACAGTGAGGCAGGGGCCGCTCTCTCAGCCTCGAGCTGAGCTAGTTGTCAAGTAGTCCTATTCTTCTTTGCTTGCCTCAACTTGTAGTTGTCAGAGTTATTTACCATCTTTTCTACAAAAAAAATAAAAATTTAGCAATAAAAAATTATATAAAGAAGTTCATCTACAAAAAATTAACTACCTCAGTATGAACATAGCTTGGCTTTGCTACCAAAATTTTCTTTTTGGGAAAGTTTGGAGTTTGACTCCAACACTCTTGGAAGAGAACACGATCAATTAATCTTCATCATCCAGAACCTTAAGATCATGCTTTACTATTGTGGATTCTTCTTTTCAGTATAAGTAGAATATATATTGAGACTTCTCATTCATATAGAAAGATTGGGTACCTTCTATGGGTCGGAAGGAAGTCTACTATTATCTTTTGCTAATAAAAGGTTTAGTAAGGTAAAAAAAGTAGAAAAATACTTTCAAAGAAATTGGGAGCTCAAGAGTTTAGCAAACGAGTTGAAATTTTTTCATAAAACCCCACAAGTTAGGGTGTAGCTAAGTAGGAGTAACTCGACAAGACAACAGTACATCCTGCTTGAAGCCAGTAAAAGGAATCCTAACACCAAGCCTAACAAAAAAGACATTCAACATAAAAGGAAGTGGGTTTTTGACATGTCTGAGCGGGCATAACAAACCCATTCCTTGGGTTCGAAAGACTCTAAAGTATGTTTCTCTTCATCCTCCTGTTTAAAGTAGATCGGGTACTTAAGTCGAAATTTTTCTAGGATTTCTTTATCCATTACAGGCACAACCCCTAAAATAGTTATGGCTACCTGGCACACGAATTAGGATTTCACACAGCTTAACTGGCAAGTGCACCGGGTCATCCAAGTAATACCTCAGGTGAGTGAGAGTCGATCCCACGAGGATTGTCAGACTGAGCAACAATGACTATCCAATTGGCTTAGTTAGGCAAACAAAAAGAGGTTTTGATGGTTGAAATTTGCATAAACAATAGACAAGAAATTAAAGAATGCAATTAAAGGGTTTGGCGTAAAATAATAAGAGAAAACAGTTAAGGATTCAAAACTTTTAACTTTTTCTAGATTAAAAGTTCTTACCAACTATTTTAACAATGTATGATTCATTCCATGGCAAACTATAATGAACTAAACCCTAATCTCTTAGTGATTTAGTTTCCTCTAACCTTTATTAACCGCCACTCTCGTGGTCACTTAATTCCGATTAGAAGGTTAAGTTCAAAAACTAGTTTATGGCCCCAAAAACCCTAATTACCCAAAACTAACAAGATTATATCTCATATATTTCAATTAGTTCATGTAATTAGCAATTTATGAGGAATTTATTTTCAACCTATTGTTCAAGCGAGATAACTCTCTTGAGAATCACAAGAACTCAAGTAGAATAAAGGTCATACTCTCGTTCCACCCAGATTCATAAGATTAAGAACAAAAACAATCCTTAAAATTAAATCAATACATTAATTAAAATAGAAAAGTAATAGTTCTAACCCATAGAAATAAACAAAGTTCCTAACCTTAACCGAAGAAGTTTAGCGGCTCATGACTTACAGAGAAAACTAGGGTTCTGAAAAGTGCGGAAGAGAAAAGATCCCAGATACAAAAGACCTTTTCCCTTTTATACTAACCTAATTTGATACAGAAAATAAAATAAAATAATAAACCCTAAAACTAAAAGATATTATTTGTAAACAAAAATTATAAAAAGAAAATAAAATATAACTAATAAATACTAAATCCACTAAAGAAGTCCAAAGAAGGGGAATTCGGTCAGCGCTGCTGGCGTTAAACATTGTATTGGGCGTTTAACGCGCTAAAGGGAGTGAGCTCATGCATGTTTGAGTCCCTTGCTAGCGCTAAACCCAACCCAGGGGTGTGCTGCCAGCTTTTCTATTTTTAGCTCCAAACTCTGTCAAACTGCTTCGAATTTCACCTGAAATCATAAAACACTAAAACAACTCAAAGCAGCATCCAAAGAAGATTTTTGAACTAAAATTAAGTAAAACTAAATAAAATCTAACTAAAAACAACTAGAAAATGATAAGAAAAAGGGTACAAGATGCTCATGTATCACAACACCAAACTTAAACTGTTGCTTGTCCTCAAGCAACCAAAAACAATGTAGGACCAAGAAGAGAAAATGTCTGAGACTTGAGTTGTCATTTAAGCTCAGGTCTAGTTACTAAATGGGGCTAATGATACTCTGATTCTGGATAGGTTTGGCATCTTACTATCCTTTGAAACTCAGAAGCATTGGTATCCTTCAAAACTAGAACTCAGATGATATTATAGATTCTCTTCTTTAGGCTCTAATTGATTCTTGAACACAGCTTTTTCTTTCTTTTCTTTGGTGCTTTGCACCTTGAACTTAGCCGTGACTCTAAGTGTTTTGTTTTCAAGCCTAACTTGATACACAAACACCACAAGTACTTAACTGGAGAACTCCTTGAGTTTAAATTTCTCTTTCTTTTTCTCCCAGAGAGTGGAGCTTAGAGCCTTAAGCATACTCTGTAACAGCAATTGCTCACGACTTTAAGTGTTCAGTCTCAAGGGTTACTTGATATATTACACCACAAGCATATGGTTAGAGAAAATCACTCTTTTGAGCTTTTAGATCAATTTCGATCCTCCTAACCATTGATGCTCAAAGCCTTGAACCTTTTTCTTTTGATTTTTCTTTTCTTTTTCTATTCTTTTACTGTTTGTTTTGCTTCAAGAATCAACTTTTTTCTTATTTCATAGAATGAATAATACTTATTTAAGTTTCTGTTCCTCAAGAACTAATATTCTTAACTCCAAAATCAAGTATGCACAGTTAATTCATACATTCAAAAATAGAGATAGTGCCACTACATCAAAGTAACTAGAAAACTCATAATATATAACTCAAAATCTCATGCATTATACTACTTCCTTTTTCTTTTGATAAATCTTTAAGCTCAGTGGATGATAGATATCCTTTAAACATAAACATAAAGTACTAAAATAAATAACTAACTAGAAAGCAAGGAAATCCTACTAGTGATCATGCAACAAAAAACAGAAAACAGAAATTAGAATAAAATATTGAAAAATAGAAATAAGATAAGGGAGAGGAGAATGAAACTCAACCACCTCAATCATGGTGGCTGCTGCTCCCTCCGGAGAATCATCTCTAGCGCTTCAGCTCCTCTATATCGCGCCCTTGCCTCCTCTGTTCTTCCATCAGTTGGTGGCGGAGAGCAGAGTGATCCTGATGCTCTATCCTTAGCTGATCAACAGATAATGTCAACTCCCCTATGGATGTGGTCAACTGGTTCCAGTAGTCACGGGGAGAGAAATAAACTCCCTAAGGCATCTCCGGTAGATTTTGTGGATGCGGTAGAACTGGCTCCTACTGTGATCCATGCCCGAACTCTCTAGTTTGAACGTGCTCCATACCCTTTTTTGTGATCGGCCTATCAACATCGATCAGGGTATCTTCCACAATGTGAGCTCCAGTTGCTACACATAGGTGGCAGATAAGGTGAGGGAAAGCCAGTCTCACAGAGGTGGAGGTCTTGTTAGCTATCCTATAGAACTCCTGAGGGATCACCTCATGCACCTCCACACCTCATTGCCGAGCATGATACAGTGAATAATCACTGCTCATTCTACTGTAACCTCAAAATGGTTACTCATAGGGAGGATGGAACGTTGGATGAACTCCAACCATCCTCGAGCAACTGGCTTGAAAATATGCCTACCCATCTGGTATGGCTGACCTCTAGAATCCCTCCTCCATTGAGCTCCGGGGAGACAAATGATGCATGAGCATCTTATACCCCTTTTTTTAGTTATTTTTATATTGTCTTTACTTAGATTTTATTAAGTTTTGTTATATTTTAGTGCAAAAATCACTTTTGGATGCTACTTTAAGTTTTTCTTGTGTTTTTATGGTTTTAGGTGAAATTCAAGGCAGTTTTGAGAAGCCTAGATTAAGAACGAAAAATGCTGGCAGCTCCCCCCTGGGCGCTGAACGCCCACCTGGAGTTCAACGCCAGCAGGGGGCATGAGATCAGAAGTGCTTCCCCCTCTCTGGCGTTCAACGTCCAATCCTGGCGCTGAACGCCAGCATGCAGTCTGATAAACCACTATTTTATGGTTTATCTTGTGCTCATTTGAGTGGTTTTTATCAATTCTTTACCCACTTATTCATATGATTTGCATGGTTTTACATTTTCCTTCCTAATCTTGTGCTATGATTGAAAATATGTTTCCTAGGCCTTTAAACTGTCAATTTTAATTATCCTTTATTACTATTCGATGCCATGATATGTGTGTTAAGTGTTTTCAGAGATTACAGGGCAGGAATGACTTAGAAGATGGAAAGAAAGCATGCAAAAGTGGAAGGAATACAAGAAACTGAAGGAACTGCTAAAGCTGTCCAGCCTGACCTTCTGGTACTAAATCTACCATAACTTGAGCTACAAAGGTCCAAATGATGTGGTTCCAGTTGTGTTGGAAAGCTAACATCCAGGGCTTCGCAACAATATATAATTTACCATAGCTTCCTTGACGCCAGGCAACACGAACGCGTGACTTGGCAAAAATGCAATCCACGCAAACGCGTGGACGACGCCTCCGCGTCACTTTGTCGCGACCTGAACATAACAGAAATCGCTGGGGGCGATTTTTGGAATGTTTTTGACCCAGTTTTCAGCCTAGAAAACTTAGATTAGAGGCTATAAAGTGGGAGAATGCATCCATATAACTCATATACAACATACTTCAAATACACAATTTTAGGTTTTAGATGTAGTTTTTAGAGAGAGAGGTTCTCTCCTCTCTCTTAGGATTAGGATTAGGATTTATATTGGGATTTAGGATTTCAACTTCTTCTCAGGTTCAATATTTCTTTTATATTTTTATTTATTCTAATGCTTTTATTCGTATCTGACTCATGTTACCAATTTGGCTTATGAATTCTTCGTATTTAGATTTGAATGTTTTATTTAATATAATTTGAGGTATTTCAGATTTGACTTTGCTTTGCTTTATTTATATGAATGCTTTTAATGTAATTTAGATATTTTCTCCCTTTTGGCTCTGGTTAAGTAATTGGTGACGCTTGAGTTATCAAATAAAGCAGTGGTTGAAATTGGGAGTTGCTGATTAATTTGAGTTCCAATAACTCTAGCCTTTCCAAAGGAAAGACTAGGACTTGAGGATGAAATTAATTAGTCCACTTGACTTAACTAAGTGGGATTAAAACCCAATTCTCATCACCATTGATAAGGATAACTACGATAGGAATTCCAGTTCTCATACCTTGCCAAGAGTTTTATTAATTATTCATTTATTTTTCTTATCAATTAAATTACTTATTCAAACCTTTTAAAAACCCAAAATTCTACCTTTTTCATAGCCAATAATAAATCATACCTCCCTGTAATTCTTTGAGAAGACGACCCGAGGTTTAAATACTTCGGTTATAAAATTTTATTGGGTTTTGTTACTTGTGACAACCAAATTTTTTGTATGAAAGGATTCTCTGTTGGTTTAGAAACTATATCTACAATGCGATTATTTTCATAAAATTCTTTACCGACAGAAATCCGCTCTTTCAAAATGGCACCGTTGCCGGGGAATTATAAACGTGTGCCTTATTATTGGTTATTGTAAATATTTTTTTCAAAAAAAAAAAATTTCAGATTTTTATTTTAAAATTTTTTATCTTATCTTATCTTAGTTTTAAATTTCAAAAATCAAATCTTTTTTTTCAAAAATCATATCTTTTTCAAATTCTTATCTTATTTTTTTTTTCAAAAATCATATCTTTTTCAAAATCTTATCTTATCTTTTTTCAAAAATCATATCTTTTTCAAATATTTTTCTTTTTGTTAGTTTTTGTTTTTATTTTCCCTTACTACTATGAACTCTCACCCCTTTGGCTATGAGTCTGGTTACAATTATGTTGCGGGAAGAGGATATTTAATGACAACTTGCATCAAGGATGGGACAATCAAAGATAGGCGGAGCCACAAGGACTTGATCAACCCTCATGGCAACAACCACCTCCAATGGACTATCAACAGCCATTCTGTGATGCATATCAAGGCAATGGCTATGGTGAGCAACCTTTTGATTACCAACAATCACCACCATATGCCAATGAACTGCCTCCTCAACATGACTTTGGACCACCATACTCACAAGCCCCTTTCCGCCATTTACCTCCATATGACCCTAACCCTCAACCACCATACCAACCACCTTATGAGCCATATGAACCATATATAAAACCACCCCAATTCCAACCCAATTACTCCCAAGAACTACCACCTCAATATTCAGCATCTCCATATCCATCAATCCAAGAGCACTATGATCCTACTTATGATAGCCGAGCGCAACAAGAGTCAAAGGATCGTTTCAAGGAGACAATGGATCGACTCAATGCAACCATTCAACAACTAGGCCAAGCAATAAGCCGACTAGACTCCCGACATCTGGACACTCAAGGAATTCCCATGGCTTCATATGGAGAATCTACTGAAGAACGCAGCATGAAGGAGAAGCTAGAAACTCTGGTGGACAATGAGCAGCATGACTTTGTATTGGAACAATTGGAGGAAGCCGTAATCGTTAAAGCGGAAGAAGTGGTCGAAGACTTAGGAGATGCGGAACCTCCATGGGAAAGCTCAGTCATAGAACCCCCTTCTAAGGAGTTTGAATTTGTTGTTGAGGAGGGTGTACAACCTCCAAGGCATATCCTGGTTGAAGACTTGGAAGAGGTTGATCAAGAGATGGAGATTAAAGAAGACAAAGCACAACCTCTCATGCCCTTGGTAAGTAATAAAGAAGAGATTAATTTGGAAGAAAGCTACCAAGAGGAAGAGATTGAAATTGAAGAAGCTTGCAAAGAGGTGGAAGTTGTCAGAGAAGGACACAAGGGAGTGGAGCTTGCAAATTCATTAGAAATACCTCTCCCAAAGCCATTATCGTCCAACACAACGTTCAAGTGAGTAAAATTCCTATCCCTATCCTTTACTTTCCCACTTGAATATGGGCTACTGGAGACGGATGGTCAACTTAGAGCTCGTTGTGGCATTAAGAGTAAGAGGAAGATGATTAGTGGTTGGAGTTGTCAAGCAAGGTTCAACATGGTTGTATGCTCCAAGTTGAAATGCAAGGTTTGGTGTAAAGCTCAATTGAATGGGTCTAGGAAGCTGTTTGGATTCCTTAGTGATAATTTCAATTGCGTGCCACCCGGATGGAATCATGATAATCAATAAGAAGACGGGTGCAAAAGCAAGGTTTGGGACCCCGGAATTCAGTCTAGCAATCAATACTCTTGGGGCCTTGTCACTTGCTTTAACTTGCTTGAAGGCTTTCTGCGCCTAGTTTGGGATCCTGGAGGCCATTGGAATTCCAAACATTGGTGGAGATTTTTGGATGAATACAAGCACAAGCCACCATAATAAGGAGCTCATCAAATGTCCAACTTAAGGACTTTAACCAAAAGTGCTAGGTGGGAGACAACCCACCATAGTATGATCGTCCCTTTTTCAATTTAATTCTATTTCGTTTTGTTTATTTTTGAGTTTTATTTTATTTTATTGAACCTGGAATTATTCATAATATCTGCATCAGCATCTGCATACTGCATTCTGTATTTTGCATTTAAAAAAAAAGGCACACGACGCGACAGCGTCGCTGACGCGTCCGCGTCATATGTGCGTTGGGAACAAAACAAGATTGAACAGAAAGTCACGCGAAAAGCGTGGCTGGAGGCGTGCCTTCGGCACAAATATGATCACGCGACCGTGTCGCTGACACGTTCACGTCGTTTGCGAAATAGCCTCCCCACGCGTCCGCGTCACCCACGCGAATGCGTGGCCCTGTGAAATTGACGTAAATGGGTGTATGGCAGTAAGTTATGATGGAGTGGGGCTGGAACGGTGCTAGAAGCACAAGCCTTACCACCCGAACGCGTGCCTCATGCGTCTGCGTCGTTTTGCAAATATGGTCATCCACGTGATCGCGTCACCCTAGATTTTTGGCAAAAATGCATTTAAACAGAGAGTTGTGCGTACGCGAGGCTGCTCTCGCGCCACTAGCACAACTCGAGTCACGCGTCCGCGTGCCCCACACGTCCGTGTCACCTGAACTTATCGCACACCACGCGACCGCGTCACCCACGCATCCGCGTCGCCCGCGTCGCACAACTTATCCTGATCAGCGCCAATTATCTTATCTTTTCTTTTCTAATCCTAATTTTTTTTCTATCTTTTCTTCTTTCTTCTTTCTTTCTTACTTCAACTTTTTAACTTCTCATCCCTCTTCACTTCCATTCTATTTTATTTAATTTATTTTCATACTTTCATCCATTGTATTTTAATTTTGGGTATATTTTTCTTTTCTTTTCTAAAATTATTATTTTTTCATTGGTGTTACAATTTTCTCATTCAACTGTTACATCTTTTTGAATTATTCTGGTGCTTCATGACTTGTTTTATTCTAATTGGGTATTATTATTCATAAGTCAATGCTAATTTTTATAATACTGATATTCCTTTTGCATTGATATGCACTTACACTATTTTGCATTACCCACACCCTCTTCCCCATTGTTGCAATTCTTGCACTATTGATATGCCGTATGCTTCTACTGTTTTCTCACTTGCATGTTGTAGCTACCATGTAATTGAGACCCTCATTATTTGGCATTAACCCACCCAGACTTTATTTATTTTCTTATCTTTATTTTTAGGTTATTTTTTCTTTTTTTTCCTTTTCTTTCAGGCTGGCCACCGAGGAAGGGAAACAGAAAACTTTTACATGGGGTAACAGACAAGTCCATCTGTACAATCTTTGGAGAAAAGCGTCAGTTGGAGCAACCCGTCCACTTGCACATCTTAGCATGCACCGAGGACGGTGCAATCTTTAAGTGTGGGGAGGTCGATACCGATCTCTGTGGGTTAGTACCTTCCTGTCTCAACACCAATGTTTTAATTTTCATAGTAGTTCATTGTTGCATTTACATGTTTGATTGCATGTTTGCTTGATTTTGTGCATTTAACCACTACTTGGTTAAAGTAATAATTTCTTTTTCAAGAAACTTTTTATAGCATTTCACTAATTTGAATTAAAACTTTTTATTAAACTTGTTTGAAGAAATATTATACTAGAACATGGTTTAAAGCTCGAACACATAAAACCAGTGAGATTTTGAGCTTATTTGATTGGTTGCATTTTATCAACCAATATTTTATTTATTTGGTGTGTGTTTTTCTCTCTAAAATTGTGATCTTTGTCTTGCTTGATTCTATATTTTCATGGTTTGATGTATGCATGCACTTATATGATTGAGGCCTTTATTTCACTGAGCTTACATACCCATATGGCCTTACCTTTCATTATCCTTTGCAAACCAATTTTGAGCCTATTATACCCCTTTGTTCTTTATTTTAGCACATCATTAACTCTAAGCGAAAAATAATAATGTCCTTAATTTGAATCTTTGGTTAGCTTAGACTAGTGAGAGTGCTCATGAATTAAGTGTGGGGAAAAGTGGATTTGGAAACATTTGGTTTGAGAATTGAGTATGTTAGAATTTTCTGGAAATGTGAAAGAAATGTTTAGGACATGTTCATGCATTCAATAATTTAATCATATGCATTGAGAAAAACAAAACAAAAAAATAAAAAAAATAAAAAAATAAAATAAAATAAAATAAAAGAGAGAAAAAAAGAAAAGAAAAAGAGCAAACAATAAAAAGGGGACAAAATGCCCAAAAGTAAATGGTGAAAGCAATGCATATGTACTGTACTCAAAATCGGATGCATGAATATGTGGAAAACATGGTTAATGGATAGTTAGATGTGGTATTATGATTACATGAATTGTCTAAAGTTAGCTGGAAAAGTTTAAGTTAATTAAGGATTCAGATTTTAGTCCACTTGGCCAAATACAATCCTACCTTGACCCTAACCCCATTACAACCCTTAAAAGACCTCTTGATATATGTATCTATGCATTAAATTTTTGTTGATTGTTAGATGAAAAGCAAGCCTTAGAAAGCAAGGTTAGTAGAGAATTGAGAGAATCGAACCTTAAACATATGAGTGATTAGAGTGTATACACTTCCAGTGAGGGTTCGATGCTCGATTCTTTGTTCCCGGCTTTCACGAGCTATTTTCTTCCGCAAGTTCACTTGTACTTTATTTTGTGATTTGAATTAGTGAAATCCAGTTCATATTTGTTCTTGAAAGATTTATTTACTTTTAACCAAGTAGGTAGAAACATCTTATCATGTAGTTGCATTCATATAGATAGGTTGCATTTCATACATTCTACCATTCCTCTTCACCTGAACGTAACAGAAATCGCTGGGGGTGATTTCTGGGCTGTTTTTGACCCAGTTTTTGGCTCAGAAAACTCATATTAGAGGCTATAAAGTGGGGGAATGCATCCATACAACTCATATACATCATACTTTCAAATACACAATTTTAGGTTTTAGATGTAGTTTTTAGAGAGAGAGGTTCTCTCCTCTCTCATAGGATTAGGATTAGGATTTATATTAGGATTTAGGATTTCAACTTCTTCTCAGGTTCAATATTTCTTTTATATTTTTATTTATTCTAATGCTTTTATTTGTATCTGACTCATGTTACCAATTTGGCTTATGAATTCTTCGTATTTAGATTTGAATGTTTTATTTAATATAATTTGAGGTATTTCAGATTTGACTTTGCTTTGCTTTATTTATATGAATGCTTTTAATTTAATTTAGATATTTTCTCCCTTTTGGCTCTGGTTAAGTAATTGGTGACGCTTGAGTTATCAAATAAAGCAGTGGTTGAAATTGGGAGTTGCTGATTAATTTGAGTTCCAATAACTCTAGCCTTTCCAAAGGAAAGACTAGGACTTGAGGATGAAATTAATTAGTCCACTTGACTTAACTAAGTGGGATTAAAATCCAATTCTCATCACCATTGATAAGGATAACTAGGTAGGAATTCCAGTTCTCATACCTTGCCAAGAGTTTTATTAATTATTAATTTATTTTTCTTGTCAATTAAATTACTTATTCAAACCTTTTAAAAACCCAAAATTCTACCTTTTCCATAGTCAATAATAAATCATACCTCCCTGCAATTCCTTGAGAAGACGACCCGAGGTTTAAATACTTCGGTTATAAAATTTTATTGGGTTTTGTTACTTGTGACAACCAAATTTTTTGTATGAAAGGATTCTCTGTTAGTTTAGAAACTATATTTACAATGCGATTATTTTCATAAAATTCTTTACCGGCAGAAATCCGTTCTTCACAGTCCGTTTCACAATCAATTTGGCCTCCAAGTGGATTTAGCACTTATTAGTTCTATCTTATTTTATCTTTGTAATCTTTATTTTAAAATAATATATTTTAGGCTAACATTTATTATTAGGTTAGTACTTAAAGGAGAAGATTAATTAGCTTTAGGATCTTCATCCTCCCGCATCTTTTCAAAACCCTATTTTCTTTGTAAGTCATGACCAACTAAACCTCCTGGTTAAGGTTAGGAGCTCTGTTTATTTCTATGGATTAAAATTATTATTCTTCTATTTTAATTAATATTTGATTCAATTCTAAGGTGTTGTTCTCGTTCTTAATCTTATGAATCTGGGTGGAAGGAGAATATGAGCCTTATTCTACATGAGCTCTTGTGATTCTTGATGCGTGAGCATCTTGTCAATCTTTTCCTAGTGAATTTGCATCTAAATTATTGAATTTAATTAAGAATTAATTATATTTTAGCCACTATGGATGCTATTTTGAGTTTTGTACAATACTGTTTATTTTAGGTAGCATTTAGCGGAATTTGATGGAGTTTCTGCAGAGAAAGAGAAGAAGTCAAAGAGATGACCAGCGAATACCGACGCGGACGCATGGCTCACGCGACCGCGCAGAATGGAGGACATCGCAATGACACGATCGCGTGCCCGACGCGAACGCGTGGACTGGAATCTGCACAAATGACGCGAACGTGTGGACGACGCGGACGCGTCACATGCGCCACGTGCAGAAAAATGCTGGGGGCGATTTCTGGGCTATTTTGACCCAGTTTCTAGCCCATAAAACACAGATTAGAAGCTGCAGCATGGACAATTCAAGTGGTCCCCATCCATCCATTGAAGATTTGATTATTTAAATTAATTCAAATTTAAATTCAAATTTTAATTCTAGGAAAAGATATTATTTTAATTTTTAGTTTTAGATATTAGATTTTAAATTTATTATGATTAGTTATAAAAGGAGGAAGCTTTCCTTCCTTTGGAGAGGTCCAGGGGAGATTCCACCTCATCCCATCAGGGGAACATAATTGACAATCCTAATTTTCTCTCTTTTCTATGAGTAACTAAACCTCCACTGTTAAGGTTAGGAGCTCTGTCTATGGATTAATTTTATTGCTTTTTCTATTTTAATTCATGTATGAATTTATAATTTAAGAATTGTTTTCGCTCTTTATTTTATAAATTTGGGTGGAACGGAAGTATGACCCTCTTTCTATTTGAGTTCCTGTAAAACTTGGAAAAGCTCTTTACTTGAACAACAGCTTGAAAACATATTCTCCTAAATTTTAATTATTTGGACTTAACGGAATACGTGACATATAATCCTTTTATTTTTGTGTAATTAGAATTTTTGTGGCATATAAACTGGAATTTGATTATCACCCTCTAATTGGAATTAATTGACCAAGGAATTGGCTGTTGATGAATTTTAGAGGAGACTAGGAAGGTCTAAGGAATTAGGGTCTAGTCACATATAGTTTGCCATAAATTAAATCCTACATGATTAAAATAGTTAGTAAGAAAAATTAATCCGGGAAAATAGATAACTCTGAAACCTTAACTGCCTTCTCCATATTTTATTCCCAACTTATTTATTTTACTATTTTATTTTCTACACGATTGAATATTCAAATACTTTTTTCTGTTTGTCTAACTAAGCCTATCAAACGCTATTGTTGCTTAATCCATCAATCCTCGTGGGATCGACCCTTACTCACATAGGGTATTACTTGGTACGACTCGGTGCACTTGCCGGTTAGTAAGTGTGGTTGTAAATTACCGCTCCAAGTTTTTGGCGCCGTTGCCAGGGATTGACTGTGATTAACAACTATTTGTTGTTTGATTGCTTAGATTAGATAATTTTTTTATTATTATATTTTTTATTTTATTTTATTTTATTATTTTTTATTTTGCATTTTTTTAAGTTAATTTTTTTCTTTTCTTTTACGTTAATTTTTTTCCTTTACGTTATTTACTTTCTTTTCCTTCTCGTTTAATTTTTCTTTTTTTTTCAAAATGATTTTCGAAAAAAAAATCATAAAATCATAAAAATCAAAAATATTTCTTGTTTGAGTCTTGAGTCATGTTATAAGTTTGGTGACAATTGCATCTTCATCTTGCATTTTTTCGAAAATTTTCTTGCATTCATAGTGTTCTTCATGATCTTCAAGTTGTTCTTGGTAAGTCTTCTTGTTTGATCTTTGCATTTGCATATTTTGTGTCTTTTCTTGTTTTTCATATGCATTCTTCAATTCTTAGTGCCTAAGCATTAAAGAATTCTAAGTTTGGTGTCTTGCATGTTTTCTTTGCATTAAAAATTTTTCAAAAATGTGTTCTTGATGTTCATCATGATCTTCATAGTGTTCTTGATGTTCATCTTGACATTCATAGCATTCTTGCATGCATTCATTGTTTTGATCTAAAAATTTCATGCATTGCATCATTTTAGTGTTTTTCTCTCTCATCATAAAAAAATTCAAAAATCAAAAAAATATCTTTCCCTTTTTCTCTCTTAAAATTTCGAAAATTAGATTTGACTTTTTTAAAAATTTTTAAAATCTAGTTGTTTTTATGAGTCAAATCAAATTTTCAATTTAAAAATCTTATCTTTTTCAAAAATCAAATCTTTTTCATTTTCTTAGTTATTTTCGAAAATTTTAAAAATATTTTTCAAAAATCTTTTTCTTATCTTTATCTCCTAATTTTCGAAAATAACATCATCAATTAATGTTTTGATTCAAAAATTTCAAGTTTGTTACTTACTTATTAAGAAAGATTCAAACTTTAAGTTCTAGAATCATATCTTGTGATTTCTTGTGAATCAAGTCATTAATTGTGATTTTAAAAATCAAATCTTTTTAAAAACTAATTTCTATCATATCTTTTCAAAAATATCTTCTTATCTTACCTTTTTCAAAAATTTGATTTCAAAATATCTTTTCTAACTTCCTAACTTCTTCTCTTTTCAAAATTTGTTTCAACTAACTAACTAACTTTTTGTTTGTTTTTTATCTTTTTCAAAACCACCTAACTAACTCCCTCTCTCTCTCTAATTTTCGAAAATATCTCCCTCTTTTTCAAAAATTCTTTTTAATTAACTAATTATTTTAATCTTTCATTTTAAAAATTTTCGAAAATTACTAACCTTTTTCTAAAACTATTTTCGAAAATCATTAACTCTTTTTCAAAAATTATTTTCGAAATTTTCCTCTCTCATCTTATTCTATTTATTTATTCATCTACTAACATCTCTCCCTCACCCACCAAGAACCCCCTCTTCCATCTGTGTTCGAATTTCTTCTTCTTCTTTTCTTCTACTCACACTGGGACCTCTATACTATGGTAAAAAGGACCCCTATTATTATTATTTTTCTGTTCACTCTTTTTTATATGAGCAAGAGCAAAGACAAGAATATTCTTGTTGATGCAGATCCAAACCTTATGGAAACACCTATAATCCATCATGGAGAAATCATCCAAATCTCTCATGGAAGGATCAACAAAAGCCTCAACAAGGCTTTAATAATAGTGGAAGATACAGGTTTAGCAATAGCAAGCCTTTTCCATCATCCACTCAGCAACAGACAGAGAATTCTGAGCAGAATCCATCTAGCTTAGCAAATTTAGTCTCTGATCTATCTAAGGCCACTGTGAGTTTCATGAATGAAACAAGGTCTTCCATTAGAAATTTGGAAGCACAAGTGGGCCAGCTGAGTAAAAGGATCACTGAAATCCCTCCTAGTACTCTCCCAAGCAATACAGAAGAGAAGCCAAAAGGAGAGTGCAAAGCCATTGACATAAGCACCATGGACGAACCTGTAAGGGAAGGAGAGGACGTGAATCCCAAGGAGGAAGACCTCCTGGGACGTCCAGTGCTCAATAAGGAGTTTTCCTCTGAGGAACCAAAGGAATCTGAGACTCATCTAGAGACCATAGAGATTCCATTGAACCTCCTTATGCCATTCATGAGCTCTGATGAGTATTCCTCTTCTGAAGAGAATGAGGATGCCACTGAAGAGCAAACTGCCAAGTTTCTTGGTGCAATCATGAAGCTAAATTCCAAATTATTTGGCATTGAAACTTGGGAAGATGAACCTCCCTTGTTCACCAATGAACTAAGTGATCTGGATCAACTGACACT
>NC_029794.2:105922291-105922943 GCF_000816755.2 Arachis ipaensis | reverse complement strand
ATTTCACTATTGTATTTGACATCCTGGATTGTATTTTGAGCTGGTTCTTAGATCAGAGGGGCTGGCCATTCGGCCATGCCTGGACCTTTCACTTATGTATTTTCAACGGTAGAGTTTCTACACTTCCTAGATTAAGGTGTGGAGCTCTGCTGTTCCTCAAAGATTAATGCAAAGTACTACTGTTCTTCTATTCAATTCATCTTATTTCGCTTCTAAGATATTCATTCGCACTTCAATCTGAATGTGATGAACGTGACAATCATCATCATTCCCTATGAACGCGTGCCTGACAACCACTTTCGTTCTACATTAGATTGAATGAGTATCTCTTAGATCTCTTAATCAGAATCTTCGTGGTGTAAGCTAGAATGATGGCGGCATTCAAGAGAATCCGGAAAGTCTAAACTTTGTCTGTGGTATTCCGAGTAGGATTCAATGATTGAATGACTGTGACGAGCTTCAAACTCGCGAGTGCTGGGCGTAGTGACAGACGCAAAAGGAGGGTGAATCCTATTCCAGCATGATCGAGAACCTCAGATGATTAGCCGTGCTATGACAGAGAAGGAAGATAATGAATCCATCATCCTAGGAAGACCTTTCCTAGCCACAACAAGAGCTGTGATTGATGTGGACAGAGGAGAATTGATCCTTC
>NC_029794.2:105919743-105922266 GCF_000816755.2 Arachis ipaensis | reverse complement strand
TTATATCAATCTATTTATTTTTAACCCAACGGAGGGTTGTTCGCGAAGAAATTACAGTTATCGAACTGTCACCCGAGAGTACCTCGGAGTGTCTACACGTCTCGAAACAACTCTGGAGGGCTGTGGTTTGAATCTCAAACCTATACCCCCAAACTATGGTTTGAATCTCAAACCAACACCGGAGGGTTGTGGTTTGAATCTCAAACTGACACCCCCGAAACCAACTGAGACGTTTTTCTTAGTTATATGTCTTTATAGGTTCATGATCATGAGGAGTCACAAAATAAATATAAAAATTGAAAACGGAATCAAAAACAGCAGAACAAAAATCACACCCTGGAGAAAGCATCTGCCTGGCGTTCAACATCAGAACAGAGCATGGCTCTGGCGCTGAACGCCCAAAATGGGCAGTATCTGGGCGCTGAACTCCCAAAATGGGCATCATCTGGGCGCTGAACACCAGAATTGCACCCTGGAGAAGAGCTGGCGCTGAACGCCCAGAACAAGCATGGTTCTGGCGTTCAACGCCAGAAATGGGCAACAAATGGGCGTTGAACGCCCAAAATGGGCACCAACCTGGCGCTGAACGCCCAGAGTTGTGTGCAAGGGCATTTTACATGCCTAATTTGGTGCAAGGTTGTAAATCCTTGAACACCTCAGGATCTGTGGACCCCACAGAATCACCTCAGGATCTGTGGACCCCACAGGATCGCCACCTACCTCCACTCACTTCTTCTTACCCCTCTTTCACACAATCCCATAAACACTCTTCCCCAAAACCCTTCACCAATCACCTCAATCTCTCTTCCCCATCACCTCTTTACCACTCACATCCATCCACTCTTCCCCATAAACCTACCTCATAAACTCCACCTACCTTCGAAATTCAAAATCAATTTCCCACCCAAACCCACCCTAAATGGCCGAACCTTCACCCCCCTCCCTTCCCTATATATAGCCCTCCATTCTTCCTCATTTTAACACAACACAACCCTCTCTTCTCTTCTTGGCCGAAACACAACCCCTTCTTCCTCTCCTCTATTTCTTCTTCTTCTTCATCTATTCTTTCTTCTCTTGCTCGAGGGCGAGCAAAATTATAAGTTTGGTGTGGTAAAAGCATAAGCTTTTTGTTTTTCCATTACCATTGATGCCACCTAAGACCGGAGAATCCTCTAGAAAAGGAAAAGGGAAGACAAAAGCTTCCACCTCCGAGTCATGGGAGATGGAAAGGTTCATCTCCAAAGCCCATCAAGACCACTTCTATGATGTTGTGGCCAAGAAGAAGGTGATCCCCGAGGTCCCTTTCAAACTCAAAAGAAATGAGTATCCAGAGATCCGACATGAAATTCAAAGAAGAGGTTGGGAAGTTCTAACAAATCCCATCCAACAAGTCGGCATCCTAATAGTTCAAGAGTTCTATGCCAATGCATGGATCACCAAGAACCATGATCAAAGTAAGAACCCGGATCCAAAGAACTATGTTACAATGGTTCGGGGAAAATACTTAGATTTTAGTCCGGAGAATGTGAGGTTGGCGTTCAACTTGCCAAACATGGAAGAGAACGCATGCCCCTACACAAGAAGAGTCAACTTTGATCAAAGGTTGGACCACGTCCTTATGGACATATGTGTGGAAGGAGCTCAATGGAAGATTGACTCCAAAGGCAAGTCGGTTCAACTAAGAAGATTGGACCTCAAGCCTGTGGCTAGAGGATGGTTGGAATTCATCCAATGCTCCATCATTCCCACTTGCAACCGATCTGAAGTTACTGTGGATCGGGCCATCATGATTCATAGCATCATGATTGGAGAGGAAATAGAAGTTCATGAAGCCATCTCTAATAAACTCTACAAAATAGCCGAAAAGTTATCCCCCATGGCAAGGCTAGCATTTCCTCATCTTATTTGCCATCTATGTTACTTAGCTGGAGCTTTCATAGAAGGAGACATTCCCATTAAGGAACAGAAGCCCATCACTAAGAAAAAGATGGAGCAAGCAAGAGAGCCCATTCATGGAACTCAAGAGGAGTATGAAGCTCATCACCATGAGATCCCGGAGATGCCTCAAATGCATTTTCCTCCACAAAACTATTGGGAGCAAATCAACACCTCCCTAGGAGAATTAAGTTCCCATATGGGACAACTAAGGGTGGAACATCAAGAGCACTCCATCATCCTTCATGAAATAAGAGAAGATCAAAAAGCAATGAGGGAGGAACAACAAAGACAAGGAAGAGACATAGAAGAGCTCAAAGACATCATTGGTTCCTCAAGAAGGAAACGCCACCATCACTAAGGTGGATTCATTCCTTGTTCTTATTTCTTCTGTTTTTCGTTTTCTATGTTATGTGCTTATCTATGTTTGTGCCTTCACTACATGATCATTAGTAGTTAGTAACTTTGTCTTAAAGTTATGAATGTCCTATAAATCCATCACCTCTTTTAAATAAAAATTGTTTTAATTCAAAAGAACAAGAAGTACATGAGTTTCGAATTTATCCTTGAACTTAGTTTAATTATATT
>NC_029794.2:105919434-105919674 GCF_000816755.2 Arachis ipaensis | reverse complement strand
TTTAGAAAGTAGACATCTAGGGCTTTCCAGCAATATGTAATAGTCCATACTTTGCCCAAGTTTAGACGACGCAAACTGGCGTTCAACGCCAGCTCTCTGCCCAATTCTGGCGTCCAGCGCCAGAAACAAGTTGCAAAGTGGTGTTCAACGCCCAAACTAGCACCAAAACTGGCGTTCAACTCCAGGAATAACCTCTACACGTGTAACACTCAAGCTCAGCCCAAGCACACACCAAGTGGG
>NC_029794.2:105898543-105919409 GCF_000816755.2 Arachis ipaensis | reverse complement strand
TAGACTCCAAGAGCTAGTACGACCTTATCCTAAGTGGGAGGAAAACGCAGACAGTGATGCGGGTCGTGAGCGCTCAAACTTCGAGCAGTGTCGATTAGCCGTGCTATGACAGAGCATTTGGACCATTTTCACAAGAGGAGAGGATGTAGCCACTGACAACGGTGATGCCCTTGCTTAAAGCCAGCCATGGAAAGGAGTAAGACTGATTGGATGAAGACAGCGGGAAAGCAGAGGTTCAGAGGAACGATTGCATCTCCATACGCTTATCTGAAATTCTCACCAATGATTTACATAAGTATTTCTATCCTTATTTTATTAATACATTTCGAAAACCCCATTACTATTTTATTTCTGCCTGACTAAGATTTACAAGGTGACCATAGCTTGCTTCATACCAACAATCTCCGTGGGATTCGACCCTTACTCACGTAAGGTATTACTTGGACGACCCAGTGCACTTGCTGGTTAGTTGTGCGAAGTTGTGAACCATGGTATTGGCATCATATTTTTGGTGCCATTACCAGGGAAAGAAAGAGCAATGAAATTTACATAATCAAGGTGTAATCACAATTTCTGCGCACCATGAAGCTTGGGAGAGATACAAGCTACTGACTAGGCAATGCCCTCCTGACATGTTCTCCAAGTGGACCCAACTGGATATCTTTTATGAAGGCTTAGGAGAGATGTCAAAGATGAGCCTAGACACTTCTGCAGGCAGTTCATTGCATAAGAAGAAGACACTAGAAGAGACTATTGAGCTGATTGAATTGGTTGCAAGCAACCAATATTTATACACATCTAACAGGAATCCTGTGAACTCTGGGGCCACTCAGAAGAGAGGCGTGTTGGAAGTAGACGCTATTAATGCTCTTCTTGCTCAGAACAAGCTTATGTCTCAGCAGATAAATCTACTTACTCAACAGATGGGTGGCATGCAAGTCTCAGCTATCAACACTCAAAATCCACCCCAAGATACCTCCTATGACATGACAGGTAACATTATGCAAAATGATAATTATGATTATGCTCAACCTTCTTCTGAACAGGTGAATTACATGGGAAGTGCTCCTAGAAATCCTAACAATGATCCATATTCTAAGACATACAACCAGGGATGGAGGAATCACCCAAATTTTGGGTGGAGAGATCAACCTCAGAGACCTCAGAACTTCAACAATAGTTCTCAGGGCGGTTTTCAACAGAACAACTATAATAACCGCCAATTTCAGTCACAGCAACAACAACCACCTCAGCAAACAAATTCAAAATCCCAAGAAGATTCTAAATGGGAGATGATGATGAATTTCATACAAGAAACTAGAGCCTCCATTAGAAACTTGGAGGTGTAAATGGGTCAAATGAGCAAGCAATTACCTGAAAGGTCTTCAAATACATTCCCTGGTGATACAGTGGTGAACCCAAGAGAAGATTGCAAGGCCATTCAATTGAGAAGTGGTAAGGTAGCTGGTTCTGAGACTAAGGTCAATGAAGATCTAGTTGAAAAGGAAGCTCCAGAGGAGAAGAAGGAAGAAATAGAGCACGCCCCTCCTAAACGTGCAGACAACCCATTTCCTGACTCTCTTGACACTTATCCCACTTTACCAAAGGCCCCAGAATACAAGCCAAAAATTCCATATCCTCAGAGGCTTCAGAAGGCGTCCAAAGAAAAATAATTCTCTAAATTTTTAGATGTCTTCAAGAAGCTGCAGATCAACATCCTTTTTGCAGAGGCTCTGGAGCAAATGCCTCTCTATGCTAAATTTATGAAAGAATTGTTGACCCACAAGAGGAATTGGAAGGAACAAGAAACAGTGGTGCTAACCAAGGAATGCAGTGCTATTATTCAACACACCCTTCCTGAGAAGATGCCAGACCCAGGGAGCTTTATCATTCCTTGCACCATTGGAGAAGTCGGCATTCAGAGAGCTTTATGTGATCTTGGAGCTAGCATCAACCTCATGCCACTTTCAGTGATGAAAAAGCTTCAAATTGAGGAGGTAAAACCCACTCGTATTTCTCTTCAACTTGCTGATCTTTCTATTAAATTACCTGTGGGTGTGGTTGAAGATTTACTTGTTAAAGTAGGACCATTTATTTTCCCTGTTGATTTTGTTCTATTAGACATAGAAGAGGAGGTAAAACCCTCTATTATACTTGGTAGACCCTTTTTAGCTACAGGTAGAGCTCTGATAAATGTGCAAAAAGGTGAATTAACCCTGAGGGTCAATGAAGAACAAGTGGTCTTAAATGTTTTTGAAGACCTCAAGCATCCCAATGATTCTGAGGGGTGTATGAAAATAGATGTTATTGAACCACTTGTTCAAGAAGTACTGGAAACTGAGGTACTTAATGATGTTCTGGATCCTATTTCTGAGTGTGAATTAGTTGAAGTTGATAATTCACCACCCCAAAAGGAGCTGATGAACACGCCTATAAAAGAGAAGGAAGCCCCCAAGCTTGAGCTCAAACATTTACCTCCTTCTCTGAAATATGTGTTCTTGGGTGAAAATGATTCATACCCAGTGATTATTAGCTCTTCTCTAAAGCCTGAAGAAGAAGAGGCACCTGTTTCAGTGCTCAAGAGTCATAAAACAGTTCTTGGGTGGACCATTAGTGATTTGAAGGGGATTAGTCCAACCAAGTGTATGCACAAAATCCGTCTTGAAGATGATGCTAAACCAGTTGTACAACCACAAAGGAGACTCAATCCAACTATGAAAGAGGTGGTCCAAAAAGAGGTAATGAAGTTATGGGAAGCAGGTATTATTTACCCTATTTCTGACAGTCCTTGGGTAAGTCCTGTGCAGGTAGTTCCCAAGAAAGGAGGGATGACAGTGATCAAGAATGAAAAGAATGAGCTTATTCCTACAAGAACAGTCACAGGATGGAGAATGTGCATAGATTACAGGAGGCTCAACACTGCTACAAGGAACGATCATTTCCCCCTCCCTTTCATTGATCAGATGCTTGAGAGGTTAGCCGGTCATGCTTTTTATTGTTTTCTAGATGGATATTCTGGATATAATCAAATTACAGTGGACCCTCAAGATTAAGAGAAGACAGCATTCACATGCCCCTTTACCGTATTTGCCTATAGGAGAATGCCATTCGGACTCTGCAATACTCCAGCAACTTTTCAGAGGTGTATGCTTTCAATTTTTTCTGATATGGTTGAAAAGTTTATTGAGATATTTATGGATGACTTTTCTGTTTTTGGAAATTCTTTTAAATCCTACCTTAAACATTTATCTCTTGTCTTGAAACGGTGTCAAGAATCAAACTTTGTTTTAAATTGGAAAAAATGCCATTTTATGGTTACAGAAGGCATTGTTCTTGGACACTGGATTTCAAGTAAGGGAATTGAGGTTGACAGAGCAAAGGTGGAGGTAATTGAAAAATTACCACCACCAACTAATGTTAAGGTAATTAGGAGTTTTTTGGGTCATGCAGGATTTTATGGAAGATTTATAAAGGATTTTTCTAAAATTGCTAAACTATTGAGCAACCTGTTGGTTGTTGATGTTCCTTTTGTTTTTGATTCTGATTATCTGCATGCTTTTGAAACTCTGAAGGCAAACCTTACCTCTGCTCCCATTATAGCTCCCCCTGACTGGGATTTACCATTTGAATTAATGTGTGATGCTAGTGATTTTGCTATAGGAGCTATTTTAGGACAAAGGCATGGTAAGCTTGTACATGTCATTTATTATGCCAGTCGTGTGTTAAATGATGCTCAAAAGAATTACACAACTACAGAAAAGGAATTATTAGCTGTTGTGTATGCTGTTGATAAGTTTAGATCCTATTTACTTGGTTCTAAGGTTATTGTTTATACTGACCATGCTGCTTTGAAGTACCTTCTAACCAAGCAGGATTCTAAACCAAGATTAATCAAATGGGTGTTGCTCCTTCAGGAGTTTGATATTGAAATAAAAGACAGGAAAGGGTCAGAAAATCAAGTGGCTGACCATCTCTCTAGAATTGAGCCTGAAGCAAGAGTGCAACCACCCACAGCTTTGACTGAGATATTTCCGGATGAGCAATTGTTCCTCATTCAACAGGCTCCATGGTTTGCAGACATTACAAATTATAAGGCCATGAATTTTATCCCAAGAGAGTACAGCAGGCAACAAGTAAAGAAGCTATTAACAGATGCCAAGTATTACATCTGGGAGAAACCATGCCTTTTTAAAAGATGTTCAGATGGTATAATCAGGAGATGTGTCCCAGATGAAGAAACACAGCAAATTCTTTGGCACTGTCATGGTTCTAAATATGGGGGCCACTTTTGTGGTGAAAGGACAGCTACAAAGGTCCTTCAGAGCGGGTTCTACTGGCCTACTCTCTTCAGAGATTCAAGAAATTTTGTGAAGCACTGTGACAGATGTGCAAAAGCCACAAATCTCCCTGCCAATCACGAAATGCCACAGCAGGGGATTCTTAAGGTTGAGTTGTTAGATGTGTGGGGTATTGATTTCATGGGACCTTTTCCACCCTCACATTCAAACAACTATATTCTAGTGGCGGTTGATTATGTGTCCAAGTGGGTGGAAGCTGTAGCTCTACCCACCAATGATGCCAAGGTGGTAATGAGCTTTCTTCAGAGATATATCTTTAGCCGGTTTGGTGTCCCAAGGACACTCATTAGTGATAGTGGAAGCCACTTCTGTAACAGACAGCTGGACTCTCTTCTGCATAGATATGGAGTCCGTCATAAAGTGGCAACCCCCTATCACCCTCAGACAAGTGGACAGGTTGAAGTTTCCAACAGGGAACTCAAAAGGATTCTAGAGAAGACCGTCAGTGTTTCAAGAAATGACTGGTCTTGGAAGCTTGATGATGCTCTCTGGGCATACCGGACAGCATACAAGACTTCCATTGGCATGTCCCCATATCAGTTAGTTTATGGCAAAGCCTGTCACTTGCCAATTGAGCTGGAGCACAAGGCTTACTGGGCAATCAGGTACCTGAATCTTAATTCAGAAGCTGCAGGAATAAAGTGGATGCTTCAATTGAACGAGCTTGATGAATTCAGATATTCGGCTTATGAGAATGCCAAGCTCTATAAGGAGAGAACCAAGCTACTGCATGACAAGAAGATCGCCATCAGAATATTTGAGCCAGGACAGAGAGTGCTTCTATATAATTCAAGGCTCAAATTCTTTCCCGGGAAGCTGAAATCCCGGTGGTCAGGACCATTTGTGGTTACCAGAGCTTCACCATATGGTCATGTGGAGATACAGGAAGTGAATTCTGACAGAAAATTTACAGTGAATGGCCAGAGGTTGAAGCACTATCTTGGAGGCGAGATTGACCGCCAGAAGTCTACTCATCTGCTGAACTAGCAGAACTGACCGTCAAGCTAGTGACGTTAAAGAAGCACTTGTCGGGAGGCAACCCGATAAATTCGTATCCTTAGCTATTTTTCGTAGTATTAGTTTTCTTAGTTATTTTATTTTTATTGAGTTCTTACTAATTTTCTGAACATGCAGCTATTTTAGAACAGAAACCAAACACTAAAAAAAAAAAAGGGGCACACGATGCACCAGCGTCATTGATGCGAACGCGTCAATCATGTGTGCGTGAACAATGAAAATTGACAGAGAGTTGCGCGGGAGTGACGTTGGACTCATGCCTTTCGCACAAACGATAATTGGAGAAAATAATAAAACGAACAGAGAGTCACGCGAGAGCGTGGCTGGAGGCGTGCCCGTGGCACAAATCGCCCCACGCGATCGCGTTGCTGACGTGTCCACGTCAGGTGGGAACATTGGCCTCCTACGCGACCGCGTCACTCACGCGGTCGCGTGCCCTGGAATTCGACGTGAAAAGGGTGCACGACCGAAAGTTGTGCTAGAGTGGTGCTGGATGGACGCTGAACGCACAATTCTTCCCATGCGGATGCATGGCTCACGCGTTCGCGTCATATCCTTCTAATGGTCACTCACGCGATCGCATGCCCCACGCGATCGCGTCACCCAAGATTTGGAAAAAAATAAAAATTCAAACAGAGAGTTGTGCAAGCGCGAGGCTTCCCTCACGCCAGTAGCATGAAACGGGTCACGCGACCGCGTGACCAACGCGATCGCGTCAATCAGTATACGCGCAATTTGCGCGACCGCGTGCCCCAAGCGGCCGCGTCGCTTGCGCCGCCCAGTTTTCGTTCCTTCTCTCCCAATCCTAATTCTCTCTTATTTTCTTATCCTTTTATTTTTTCTTTCATTTTAATATTTGTCTCTTCTATTTTCAGTTCTTATTTGCTTGAGGACAAGCAAACCTTTAAGTTTGGTGTTGACGCTGCGCTTATAGGTTTTCTAGTACAAAAGGGAGGTGAATCATCTTCGCGAAGGAGCACAACCTGAAGAATAAAGAGACCGCTAGGATAATTAAGGTGGTTGAGTTCCTTTCATTTTTTATTCCTCCCTTCTTTTTCTATGTTATGTTCCGGTTTCCTGTTATTTTGCTTTGTTTGTTGCATGATCCTTTATCAGTTAGAATCCTAGGACTAGTTTAGTTTTTCTATTGCTTTAATTCTAAAAGATGCCTCATGTATTGTCCACTAAGCTTGAAATCAAAAAGAAAGAAGAACAGATGTAGTGCATGAGAATTTGAGTTTAATTTTTAGAGTAGTCTCATTTACTTAGATGTGGTGGTATTTTCTGTGATTCTGAATGAATGCTTGAACAGTGCATATTTTTTATAGTGAAGTTTATGAATGTTAAAATTGTTGGCTCTTGAAAGAATGATGAAAAAAAAAGAGAAATGTTATTGATAATCTGAAAAACCATAAAATTGATTTTTGAAGCAAGAAAAAGCAGTGAAAAACACAAAGCTTGCGAAAAAAAATATAGAAAAAAAAATACAAAGAGAAAGCAAGCAGAAAAAACCAATAATCCTTTAAACTAAAAGGCAAGGGTAAAAAGGATCCAAGGCTTTTGAGCATTAATGGATAGGAGGGCCAAAAGGAATAAAATCCTGGCCTAAGCGGCTAAATCAAGCTGTCCCTAACCATGTGCTTGTGGCGTGAAGGTGTCAAGTGAAAAGCTTGAGACTGAGTGGTTAAAGTCGTGATTCAAAGCAAAAAGAGTGTGCTTAAGAACTCTGGGCACCTCTAACTGGGGACTCTAGCAAAGCTGAGTCACAATCTGAAAAGGTTCACCCAGTTATGTGTTTGTGGCATTTATGTATCCGGTGGTAATACTAGAAAACAAAATACTTAGGGTCACGGCCAAGACTCATAAAGTAGCTGTGTTCAAAAATCAACATACTGAAAAAGGAGAGTCAATAACACTATCTGAATTCTGAGTTCCTATGGATGCCAATCATTCTGAACTTCAAAGGATAAAATGAGATGCCAAAACTATTCAGGATTGTAGTTGTAAACCCCACTATAAGAAGAGACATGAGCTTAATCGAACTCTCATTCTCATGCAAATTCACGTCCTAAGCTTATATTAGTATTGGTTGCTTGAGGACAAGCAACAGTTTAAGTTTGGTGTTGTGATGCGTGAGCATCTTGTCTATCTTTTCCTAGTGAATTTGCATCTAAGTTGTTGAATTTAATTAAGAATTAATTATATTTTAGCCACTATGGATGCTATTTTGAGTTTTGTACAATACTATTTATTTTAGGTAGCATTTGGCGGAATTTGATGGAGTTTCTGCAGAGAAAGAGAAGAAGTCAAGGAGATGACCAGCGAATACCGACGTGGACGCATGGCTCATGCAACCGCGCAGAATAGAGGAAATCGCAATGACGCGATCGCGTGCCTGACGCGATCGCGTGCCTGACGCGAACGCGTGGACTGGAATCTGCACAAATGACGCGAACGCGTGGACGACGCGGACGCGTCACATGTGCCACGTGCAAAAAAATGCTGGGGGCGATTTCTGATCTATTTTGACCCAGTTTCCAGCCTAGAAAATACATATTAGAAGCTGCAGCATGGACAATTCAAGTGGTCCCCATCCATCCATTGAATATTTGATTATTTAAATTAATTCAAATTTAAATTCAAATTTTAATTCTAGGAAAAGATATTATTTTAATTTTTGGTTTTAGATATTAGATTTTAAATTTATTATGATTAGTTATAAAAGGAGGAAGCTTTCCTTCCTTTGGAGAGGTCTGGGGGAGATTCCACCTCATCCCATCAGGGAAACATAATTGACAATCCTAATTTTCTCTCTTTTCTATGAGCAACTAAACCTCCACTGTTAAGGTTAGGAGCTCTGTCTATGGATTAATTTTATTGTTTTTTCTATTTTAATTCATGTATGGATTTATAATTTAAGAATTGTTTTCGCTCTTTATTTTATAAATTTGGGTGGAACGGAAGTATGACCCTCTTTCTATTTGAGTTCCTGTAAAACTTGGAAAAGCTCTTTACTTGAACAACAGCTTGAAAACATATTCTCCTAAATTTTAATTATTTGGACTTAACGGGATACGTGACATATAATCTTTTTATTTTTGGGTAATTAGAGTTTTTGTGGCATATAAACTGGAATTTGATTATCACCCTCTAATTGGAATTAATTGACCAAGGAATTGGCTGTTGATGAATTTTAGAGAAGACTAGGAAGGTCTAAGGAATTAGGGTCTAGTCACATATAGTTTTTCATAAATTAAATCCTACATGATTAAAATAGTTAGTAAGAAAAATTAATCCGGGAAAATAGATAACTCTGAAACCTTAACTGCCTTCTCCATATTTTATTTCCAACTTATTTATTTTACTATTTTATTTTCTACACGATTGAATATTCAAATACTCTTTTCTGTTTGTCTAACTAAGCCTATCAAACGCTATTGTTGCTTAATCCATCAATCCTCGTGGGATCGACCCTTACTCACGTAAGGTATTACTTGGTACGACCCAGTGCACTTGCCGGTTAGTAAGTGTGGTTGTAAATTACCGCACCAATTCTCGAGAGAGCTATCTCCCTTGGGCTACAACTTGAAAACACTCCTCCTAAATTGTGAATTACCTGGACTAATTGGGATATGTGACATAAAATCCTGTTAGCTTTGGGTAATTGAGATTTTTGTGGAGCTAAACTAGTTTTATGAACTTCACCCTCTGATCTGAATTGAATGACCACGAGAGTGGCTTTTGATGAGGATTAGAGGAGTTTAAATCACTAAGAGATTAGGGTTTAATCACTTATGGTTTTTCATAGAATCAATCACTCATTGTTAAAATAGTTGGTAAGACATTTTAATCCAAAAAAGTAAACATCTCCGAGACCTTAACTATTTTCTCATCATTATTTTACACCAAACCTGTTTTATTTGCTCTCTTTACTTGCTATTTTACTGTTTATGCGTTTACAGCAACAACTACCTTTTACTGTTTGCCTGACTAAGTCCCACATGATAACTATTGCTTGCTCATCCGACAATCCTCGTAGGATCGACCCTCACTCACCTGAGGTATTACTTGGATGACCTAGTGCACTTGCCGGTTAAGTTGTGCGAGTTCTAATTTCGTGCACCAACAAATTTTAGCAGGAATCTGATCCAAGCTCTGGTCAGTGTTGACCTTCCGAGTGTATGAATGAGGGTCTTCTCCGGATGGTGGTAATTGCACTGCCACCCTCACACTCTCTAGGATGAAATCCATGATATGCTCTCTGACCATGGTGCGCCAGTTCTTTGGCTCTGGGTTCACGCCTCTAACATGCTTGTAAGTCACCCAAGCATTGGCGTAGAACTCTCGCACCATCAATGCTCCAACCTCGGTTATGGGGTTGGCCAGAACTTCCCAACCTCGTCTCAGAATCTGGTACTAGATCTCCGGGTACTCATCCGGCTTCAGATCGAAGCGGACCTCGAGAATCACCTTCTTCTTGTGGACCACCTCATAAAAATGATCTGTATGTGTCTTAGAGGAGAACTAGGTGAAGTCCTATGGGTCGAAAGTAGGAGCCTTCTCTTTCCTCTTTCTTAAGGAGGATTCTCCAATCTTGTGTGCTTTGGGGATAGTAATATGAGAAAAAAAAGTGGAGTGCCCAACACCAAACTTAAAAAGTTGCTCATCCCCGACCAAAATGAAAATAGAACTAAGAAAAGGAAAAATGAAAAGAAATAAAGAGATAGAGGAGAATGGGGAAGGGGCTTTGGCCTTGGCTAAGAAGGAGGGGAAAAGGGGGAGTGTGTATGGTGAAGGAAAAATTAGAAAGGAGAGTAGTGTGAGGTGTGGTGAACATGGAAGTGAAGTGGGGTATTTATAGGTGGAGAGGGGGAAGGTTCGGTTATAGGGTATGGGTGGCGGAAATTGAATTTGAATTTTGGGTTGTTGGGAGGAGAGATTGATTGGATAGATGAGAGTGGATTGAGTAGAGTGGGAGGTGAGTTGAGAGAATCAAGGGAAGTGATGAGATGGTTGAATGTGGATGGAAAAGTGGGTAGGGAGGAGAGAGAATGGATAGGATTGAAAGGGGAAGTAGGTGGTAGTTGGTGTTTAACTAATGGTAAAAAGACCTCCTTCGAAACTTGAAATCTGCTCCCTGGGCATTAAACGCCGGTTCTGGCGTTTAACACTAGGAGGAGATCATCCTCTCTTTTTTTTTGTATTGGGATGGGCATCCCTGGCGTTTAGCGCCCCAAAGGGGGGAGGGGCTAAAAACACTTGAAAACGCCCAAAGTGGGCGTTAAACGCCCAAGCTCCTACTCCCCGCATGGCGCTAAACGCCCTCCCTGGCATTTAGCGCCCCAGCATGTTTTCTCCAAGGTGTTATGTTTTTCTGTCTAAGTCTTTCTATCGCTGTTCTAAGTGCTGTACATGATCACAAACATTAGAAAACCTAGGAAAACTATGAAGATCAATGGAAATAAAATGAAATCAAACTAAAACGAAAATGATATAAAACAAAAAACTAAAGGATACTTATGGTTGGGTTACCTCCCAATAAGCGCTTATTTACCGTCACTAGCTTGACGGTCAGCTCCTCTAAGGAGGAGGGTCATAGGGGCTCAGATCTTTACCCCTCATTGTGAACTTCTTTCCTGTGCTCTCATGAATCAGCTCAACATGCACTAGAGACATGATTCTGTTCACAGTATGTGGTACGACTGGACTTCTAGTGAACACCACCTTCATACCAGATGAGAAGTCCTCAGTAGGAATCTTCTTGTTCCTCTAACCTTTGGATACCTTCTTCTCGGAACATCCTCCATCTTTGGTGGGTGGTAGTGAATGCCCAACACCAAACTTAGATTTGATGTCAAGGGGGACTGTATGGCTTTCCACCAAGTGAGAAGGCTTAAGCATTGAGCTCTGTAGCAGGTACCTCTTTTGTCAGAGAGTGGTGGAGGTTTGAAAACCTTAAAAACCATCCAATCCTCATATAACCTCAACACTAATTCACATCTCTCTACGTCAATTAGGACTTTTCCAGTGGCTAAGAATGGCCTTCCTACGATGATGGAGTCATCAGTATCCTCTCCCATGTCAAGTATCACAAAATTAGCAGGGAGGAAGAGCTCTCCAACCTTGACCAATACGTTCTCCACTAGCCCACACACCTACTTCCGAGATTTGTCAGCCATCTCCAGTGCTATTCTTATTGCCTGTGCCTTTTGGATTCCCAACTTCTTCATTACGGACAGAGGCATCAGATTTATGCTTGAACCAAGGTCACACAGTGCTTTCTCAAAAGTAATATTCCCAATGGTATATAAAACCAGGAAGCTTCCTGAATCTGGCATCTTTTTAGGTAGCTTCATGGATATGGCATCTTATCACTCCATGCTTCTTTTGTTGTGTTGCTAAGACTAATATTTTTATAGAGCTTACGTGATTATCTAGTGTTGTTGATTGAAGTCCCTGAGTCCTTCTTATTTTACCCTATTTATAGGTTGCAAGAATGGACTTGTCCCTAAACAATCTGACCACGACCTGATTCTTCCTTTTTCTCAGGACATGACCTTGCTTTGACCCTGAAGAATCTTCATCGTGGTACCCCCACATTCTATCTTGCCTTGTCCTTCAAGCCCTACGTTATTGCACTGTGTCCATATTTACCCTAGTTTCGACCCATTTCTTATCGTTTATACCCTTGACCTTGACTATCTTTCTTATTGTAGTCGAAAGTGTTGTTCCCTAATAGGCAAAGACTTGATCTATCGACCTTAAATTTCGACGAATTGTAATTGAATTACTTGGTAAGTCAAAATTTATACCAACACAATGAGACAAGTAACAAAGGGCGAGCCAGCTTCTTGTCCATCTCGACACAAAAGACATCTCCCACCTAATTTATAATATATCTTAATGGCTATCTTGAACGAAACAACAAAGTTCCGTTTCCGTACAGCACAATACCATAACTGCTTCCAGTTTTTTATTTGTAAGCTACTCTTTTCTACATGGTCATCAAAAATAGTCAGAAATTATGCAAAGTACAAAGTCACAGCAATAGAAATTACAAATTTTAACAACCAATTAAAAACACACCGAAACATGTATGAATCACAACTAAAAACATATGACACTTTATTATATTAATGCACTCTTTGAGCAGAGTTGAACACTCCCAATGTTTCTCCTAACATTGTCCAATGTTGCTTTCAAAAACTGATTTAGCCATTACTATTTTATCCCATTGTAAGCTCCCATGCACCTCAATGTCTCAATTCACGTTTTTCCTTAATCCCAGCATAAGATCCTTCAATCTCTTCATTAGCAAAACATTTATCCCATGTTAAGGGTGGTTACATAGACCCACCTACTAGACCCAACATGTGACAAAAGTTTTGACTCTGAAATTAATTGGTGACCAAATTTGTTTTTGTCAAATAAATTGGACAACTCTTAATCCTAAATATTATAATATCACAAATTCATGCATATTACTCATTCACATACACCACTTAAACTCTTAAAATTTCCATCTACTATTTGGTCTTTGCCAAATTTCAAATTCGAATAACATATTAAAAAGCACTATCATTTACCATTCAAATAAAACTGGCATTGGTGACAAAATTTGAATGCGTTGAGAGGAAGGGCACACAATCAGTTTTGTTTGTTTACTAGCTTCCATTTTTAAGTGATGACTTTGGAAAACTCTAAGTTAACATTTGTGATGACTAAACATTATTAATTTGATTAATTGCAAAAATATTAATTCATATATGTTGATTAAATTAATTTTTGCTATGCAGGTTCTGTTTGGCCAAAAATAAAGGAAAACTGTTGCAAGCCCATATATGTATCTTACCTTCAGCCTTGATGTTAAATATGATTATTTTGGCTGGATTATTTTATTGGGTCAGTTTGATTTATTACTGCAAGCCCAATGTGCTTTTAAGTATCTAGCTCTGTTCAAAGTATGGTATACTAAGTGGCTGAAGTAATTTGTTATTAATTGGGCCAGAACCATGTTTTACTAAGCCCAAAATTAAATTGCTTGAAGGCAATGCTTGGTCCGAATCTAATTGAGAAAGAAAGCAAAATGTTTTGCTTCATTACTTCCAATGGATCCCACCTTTCATCATGTGATGGATCTCAAATTCAATTAATTTGAATTTAACTTACATTGGGAACCATGAGAGAGAAAGTTTAATTGATATGATTGATTGCATTAATGCTACACGCTACTCAGCATAGAGGGAAGTAAAATCAACTCACTTTAATTAATTTTTTCTATTTCATTTAATTGCTTTTCTTTCAAACTCTCTATTCTCTCTCATCTCTCTTCTCTATTCGGTCATATCACAGCAGCAACCATGGAAGCTAAAGCTAGCCACCGAAGAAAAGAAGAAGCACACCACAAGATCATCACAATGATGGCAAGAAAAAGAAAACTAAAAGTATGCTATGGCTAAGATTCTCATCACTTGTGGTAAGATTTGGTGAAGAGATCTTGGCCTCTCCATATCAAAAATGGTAGAAGAAGATTTTGGTCAGAGAAGAAGATCCTTGGAGGGATGGCTTGTCTCTGATTCTGCTCAACCACCACAGGAGGTAGCTACAGTGGCTACGTGATGGAGGAGGCAGAGATTGGAGCAGATGAAGCTATCATCATCATGAAGCATCAAGGGCCAGGAGTTCATCTTGGAGAGCAAGGCAAGATAAAGGGCTCGGATTGATGAAGATTGGTGACCAAGGAAGGACTAGAGGTAATTGCATGTTGGGTTTTGCATGGGTTATCTCTTCTCTCTCTCTGGCTGAACCGGTTCTATTTTGAAGAAGAAGAAGATTAGCTTGGTTTGTTTGGTTTCAACCTTGGAGGCTTCTCCCTATAAGTAAGGGTGAACAGTCAGGGTTTGATTTAAGGAGAAAAGAGTGAGAGTGCTAAGTACAGGATTCTCAGAGCTACCTAAGCTAACAGAATTTCTTCTCCTTCAATGTATTTTGTTTTGTAATTTTTCTGTTTAATTTTTTCTATCTTGAGTCTCATGGAAAAAGGCAAACAGTGAGGTTTGTAAGAAAAAGCCATAGAGCGGAAAAAGGCAGAGAGTGCAAAATTAAAAGAAAAAGCCATAGATGTCCTTAGAGGTCCTTTGTACATCTGTGTTGTGTTTCATGATTCTGTGGAAATCCCCTTACAAGTTGTGTTAGCACTTAGCAGTGAAAGCTTGGCAGTAACCAAGTCAAGTTCAGGATTGGGTTTAGGTTCTGGACTTGTCCCGGATTGGAATGGTAGTTCCTAGGGAGAATTGGTGTTTGTAATCAAGAATGATTATAGTGAAATTCCATCATCTTTGTGATGGAGACTGGATGTAGGTTGCACTGCACTTAGCAGCTGAACCAGGATATATCTGGATGTAATTTTCTCTCTCCTCTACTCCATTTCTGTTTCTGCTACACAGGAGATAAAACTGAAAAATATCTCGTGCTGTTCGATGAGACAAAAAGAAAAGTCTCGTGGCTGGGTACAAGACAAAAGAAAAAGTCTCGTGGCTGGTTACGAGACAAAAAGACAAAAAGTATCTAGAAGTTGTTTCAAAAACCAGCAAGTGTTGTCAAGAAAAAAAGGGGGTTAAGATTCAACTCCCCCCCTTCTCTTAGCCACTAAAAACCATCATTAAGCTTAGGATGCTTATGGCCGAACAATGCAGGAACATGTCTGAAGATGCCATGATTGATTAAATCGGGTGAAAGATTTGCCATGGCTTCAGAAGTGGATCCGAATCCAAAATCCAAAAATCTAAATTACAAATTATATATAACAAAATCTAAAATCCAGAATCCAATATTCAGAATGATTAATTCATATAATTCAAAATTCAAAACAGAATGATTAATTTATATAATTAATCCTTTGTGATTATTCCATCTTTAACATACAATAAAGAAAAATTAAAATCAACAAAAAAATCAGCAAACTCCACAGTAAAACTAAAATCAGCAAACTCTACGATAAAATCAGCAAACTCCAATGAAAATTTAAACAAAATTAACTCAGCAAACTCCGCAGTAATATCAACAAACTCCACAAAAAATCAGCAACAAAATTAACTCAGCAAACTAATTAACTATTATCACATAAAATTATGAATAAAATTAACTTAGCAAACAAAATTAACTATTATCAAAGGGAGCTCAAACAAGGGAGGAAGGGGACACAGCGGCGAAGAGGAGGGGGAGTGATCGCGGCAAAAGATGGTGACACCGGCAAACACAGAGAGAGCTCGAACAGAAGAGAGGAGATGGGGCTGTGGGACTGCGGTGGCTGCGGGCTCCAGGGCATTTATCCATGTTTAATAACATTTATATTAATAATTATGAATAATAAAAAATATTTTTAATTTAAATATAGATGAATATAAAATTAAAATAATATTAACAAAATTATTGTATGTTTTTACTATATAATTAATAATTAGCATATAAAGTAACAAAGAATAACATAGTTTAGTGGCAAGGAGAGCATGCAATAACAAAGAGGATCCAGGATAATATTATTATTGTCTAGAAAATCTTTCATAGCATTGAAAAAAATTGTTCTAATAATCTAATAATAAAAATAGAGACTTGCTACGCATACAAGTCTTTTCGGCATTCAAGTTTATACAAGTCAGCCTAACTCCAACAAAAACAACTCTCAATTTAAAGAGCGTGTAAACACGCATTTTCTCAACTTTGAATAGCGCAAAATGAGAAACGGTTCTTCTTCAACGTTTGTATTCTACGTTCTTCTTCTTCTTCTTCTCCTTCTTCTTCTTCTTCTTCTTCTTCTTCTTCTTCTTCTTCTTCTTCTTCTTCTTCTTCTTCTTTGCATTCCTCCTCATTTTTTTTGCATTCCTTCTTCTCCTTCGTGTTTTTATCCTTATCGTGGTTCTTTTTATTGTTGTTATTGTTGCTGCATCTTTTTCCTCCTCCTCTTTCTATTGATTTTGCAACATTATGTATTTTTTTATTCTTTGATTGATTTTTTCTCCCAAGAAGAATTATAAGAAAATGAAATAAAAATATGAGGAAGCAGCAGTAGAAGATAAAAAAGAGGAAGAGGAAGAGTTTTGAATTATGCAAAACTTATCAGAATAAAAATACACTCGAATATCTTCATGTTACACCCAAATTTGCTGCAAATACAGAAAAATGTTTCCTCTAATGCTACATTTTTTCTTCTTTTTTTCCTTATTTCTTTCTTTCTTTTAGTTAAATGAATGTGAGTTCATTCTCTTCCAAGTAATTTTGCAGCATTATATGTTTCTTCTTCTTCTTTGTTTGATTTTTTTGTTTTTATCGTTGTTAAGAAAATAAAACAAGAAGAAACTTGATAAGGTAAAAAAAAGGAAAAAATGAATAAGAAAAAGAAAAAAGATGGTGATGATGATAAAAATAAAAAGAAGAAGCAGTAGAAGATGAGGAGGAGGAAGAGGAAGAGGAAGAGTTTTGAATTATGCAGAACTTATCAGAATAAAAATACACTCAAATATCTTCGTGTTATACCCAAATTTACTGCAAATACAGAAAAATGTTTCCTCTAATGCTGCATTTTTTTTTCTTTTTTTCCTTATTTCTTTCTTTTTTTTTAGTTAAATTAATGTAAGTCCATCCTCTTCCAAGTAATTTTGTAGTATTATGTGTTTCTTCTTATTTGTTTGATTTTTTTGTTTTTATTTTTATTAAGAGAGTAAACCAAGAAGAAACTTGAGAAAGTAAAACAAAAAGGAAAAGATGAATAAGAAAAAAAGAAGAATATGGTGATGATGATAGAAAAAAGCAGTAGAAGATGAGGAAGAGGAAGAGGAAGAGTTTTGAATTATGCAGAACTTATCGGAATAAAAATACACCCAAAATTCTTAAAAATATACCCAAATATCTTCGTGTTATAACCAAATATCTCAGTGTTACATCCAAATTTGCTGCAAATACAGAAAAATGTTTCCTTTAATGCTACATTTTTTTCTTATGAATTGAACCACACCTCAACCACTTGATTAGATTCAAAACAATAAAAGGAGGAGAATAAATTCCAATAAAAAAAGAAGGAGGAAGAGGAGAAGGAGGAAGAGGTGGTATTGATGACGACGATAACGAAAAAGAAGAAGAAGAAGAAGAAGAAGAAGAACGTGCAGTAACAGCACAAAGCGCGTGAATATAAATGACTTGTAAAGACTTGTATGGTAAAAACGCTTGTATGTGGAGAATAATTCATAAAAATATTAGCTTTAATCAGTATTGGGTGCAGTTACATAGAGCTGTGTTAGGAGTGCTAACTATAAGGTGAAAATTAATGGAAGTCTGTCTAACAATATCATTGTGGCTGAAGTTTTCAATGTATTAATGGAGGAGGCTAGAGTGAAGGAAGAGATTTCAAGTCTAAAGATGGCTCTAAATGCACCTCCTATAACTTAGTTTCTATTTATGATGATTGTATTATTTTTTAGAGATTTAATTTTAATTAATTACACTAAAGCATCCAAGACAGATGATGAACCTTGAGAGATCGGGTATAACGTTTGAAAATTGGATGCCTTAATAGACAAGAGTTAATATTAAAGATATCTTTGGCATCAAAACCTAGGATAATCCAGGTAAGTATCTAGGGCTAGCTTATCAATGGGGAAGATCTAAGGTTAAGGCATTATAATGGATAAAGGAAAAGGTATGGAGAAAGTAGAAGGGTGGAAGGAAAATTGTTGAACCAAACAGGTAAAGAGATCCTTATCAAAGAAGTTATCCAGGTGATCCCGAGTTAAGCCATGAATGCCGTAAAATTTTCAAAAATCTTTTGTCAGCAGCTAAATTCACGAATTGTGAGATTCTGCTGGGCATGCTCAAGAAAAGAAAGGGGGATTTATTAGAAGAGTTGGAACAAATTGTGCGTCAATAAAAAAGATGGAGGATTAGGATTTAAGGATTTTCATAATCAAATTTTAACTTTTTTAGCTAAGCAAACTTGGAGGATAAAGGAAAATTCTAATGCATTATGTGTTCAGATCTTAAAAGCATTATATTTTTCAGATTGTGATTTTCGAGAAGCTAAAGAGAAAAAGAAAACTACTTATTTAGAATAGTATTTTACAGGGAAGAGATTTTATTCGAAGAAATGGAAGGTGGAGTATAGAAAATGGGAAGAATATCAAGATATGGAAGGATCAATGGATCATGAGTGAAAGATTAATTAAGAAACAAGTCAGACATCATTGACCAGAGTTAGTGCGTTAATGAGAGAAAATGAAAGGTGTGACATTAAAAAGATACGAAAGACTTTCTCAGAAGAGTTAATAGAAAATATTATTAGAACCCCAACCAGAATTCTTAACAAGGAGAATAGTTTGGTTTGACTCTATTTAAGGATAGAGTATATAATGTGATGACAGAATATCAAGTGGCAAAAGAAAAAGAAAGTTTCGCAAAAGATTCCGATAACCCCTCGTCTAGTGCGAATTTTAGGGACCTATGGAAGAAGATTTAGAGGCTTCAAACTCCTCAGAAGATAAAAAATTTTATTTGGAGGGCAGTAAATAACATCCTTCTGGTAAATGAAAATATTTTCAAGAAAAATATTGTGAAATCTCCTATTTTCCAAATATGTGAAAGGGATATAGAGACAATAGAACATGTTCTCATGCTATGTCAACAGACAAGGACAACTTGGTTTGGAATGCAATGGCAATGCTGTCCTACACATGAATCAATCTCTAATTTTAAAAATTGACTTTTTAAAAAAATTTAGAGAATTAAAGAGGGAAGAAGGAAGGGATATAGGAAGGATAATTAGCAGTATTTGTATCTTAATATAGGAGTTTTGAGAACCAAGCAATCTATAAGAACTATGAGGTTAATCCCACAACTACAATCATAAAGGCTAAGACTCTAGAAAAAAAATTCTTTCATGCAATAGAACAAGTAGCCAACAACAACTCAAAGGAGAATAGAGCTAGAGTTCCAAGGGTTACCTGGCAACTTCATCCTAGGGGATTGATTAAGATCAGTGTTGACGCAGCATTCTTTAAGGACAGGAGATAGGAGCCACTGCGACAGTTGTTAGAGATAATTTTGAAAAGTTTCTTGCTGGGACTGTTAACAATATTCAAACCTTGTCCATCCAGGTAGCAGAAGCATTGGCTATTAGAAATGCTTTGTATTAGCCCATAATTTACAATTGAATAAAGTACTAATTGAACCAAATTCTCTTATGTTGGTGCATGCAATCAAATCTAAAGGATTAATGGCAGAGATTAACGTCATTTTTCAAGATATTTTTCACTTAGAAGAAAGAATCTAAGAATGTGGATTTACCTGAGCTCCACTTGAAGGGAATCAACTTGCTCATTGAGTAGCATCCTTGGCAGTTTCTAACAACCTTGGTAATAAATTGTGCACTAAACCGCCAGCAAATATTACAACCGTCCTCAAAAGGATGCAATTCAGAGAGTACCTAGTATTAGAAAAAAATGCTGGTAAAACAGAAGAAAATTACAGAGTTTCATATCACAAGAAGTCAAAAGATAATAGAGCACCTGATAACAGTTGAAAACACTGTCGGTCGTTGCCGGATATCTTCTTCTTCCTCCTAGATGGAAGAATGGTGGAGCTCTTTGTCGATGGAGGAGGCCTAATCGGACATTGATACATTGCACCTATATCTCGACATCCTTGCCGAAGCTTTCCACACAAAGGATGGGTTTCTAGTTTCTACATCAACTAGGAGGAATGCTTGGTGGCTTTGGGTACTGGTTCAGTGAGACAGTGACGCAGCAGAAGTGAGGGAGATAGGCTTAGGTGTGTGATTAGATTAAGAAGCTAATCAGGGGCTTATAAGCGGGTAGGGTCAGGTTGTTGGGCATGGTCCAGGTTAAAAAAAACATATTTTATATAAAATAAACTACTAAAGATTTTCTAAATGATTAAATAAGAGTTATAGTTAAAAATTATTAAATAATTTAATATATTTAACTAAATTATTATTTAAAAATTTTTATATGTAAATTTCACACAAAAACATGTGCATCTAAATTTTTACCGTTTTAAAAAGAAAAAAAAAATATTATATAAACCTCTGAAATTTGAAAAGAGTGTCATCCAAAAAAACAGAAAACGGTATTCGTCCCATCCTCACTCTTTTTCGCGCCTTTTTTTTCATCCAAGTAAGAAGTAACTACTCCAATGGAAGGGCCAGGCCGGCCATCGCCACCCCCGCCACCACTACATGGCACCAATGATTCGAAGAAGGGCAAGAAACGGCAGCGTGATCCCCCTGCTGCATCGGCACGCCTCCAGAACCCAACTTCCTCAGCGCCGCAACTGCCACAGCAGCAACAGCGAGAAGTGGCAATTATCCACCTCGGTGAGCCTCCGGTCTACCAAGCTGCCAACCCACAAGAATTCAAGAAACTCGTCCAACGCCACACCGGGATGTCTCCAGGCGCCGCCCGAGCCAAAGAAGTCCCAACGGCGGC
>NC_029794.2:105885754-105898520 GCF_000816755.2 Arachis ipaensis | reverse complement strand
GATGATGAAGTGGATGATGCAACAAGACGACCCTAATTTCAAGATTGGTCAGTCTTCTACCCGGATATTATCTCCAACGTCGTTGAGCCCAGCGCAAAAAGCCGTTCAGAGTAGTGCTGATGGTAGTCACGCAGCATTGGAAATGATTAGGGAAGAAGATATCCCTGAGTTAGCGTTCAAGGGGATTAGGGAAGAAGATATCCATGAGTTAGCGTTCAAGATTGGTCTATCTCCAACGCCGACTACTCTTCGACAGATTTCACCGCAAGAGTGTCGCTTTCCCTATTCTTATAAGAAAGCAGCTTTTCAGGGAATTTCCAGTCAGTTTCCTCCTCCTTTTCCGTGGCAGAATGCACCTCAAGACAGTTTCTTTTCCGGTTCTAATAGGAACGCAGTGCTAAAGGGAAATTCTGGTCAGCTTCCTCGTCCTCTTCAGCCTCAGCTACCGCCCCCTATGCGACAGATTGCACCGGTGACTCCCGCGCCGAATATAGCGTACCATTCCTCAACGGCGAACCATTCTTTGCGATCGATTGTACCGTCTATCAGTTCCTTGTTGCCTATAACCGCACAGTACGAGTCATCGCAGCAGATTCAAGTGCCGCGGAGTGTACCGTGGAACCGTTCATCTTCGATGTGGCCACCGACTGAGTATAAGGTGGATCGGATTTTAGGCAGTTTTGAGCAGATTCAAGGGCCGTCGAGTGTACCGTCGAATAGTTCCTTTTCGCCAATAAATGAACTTTCCAATTTACCGCAAGGGCTGAGTGTACCGTACCGTTCGACGACGATTTCTCCGGAGATTCAGCAGACGAGTGAACCTGACAATTTGGCGCTGACTGAGGATGAGGTGGATCGGCTTTTACGGATTTTGCCGCCGAATGCACTGCCGAACAGTTCCTTGTCGCCGATAAATGAACCCCAAGGGCCGAGAGTACCGCACCGTTCATTGTCGACGTCAACGACGGCTCAAACGTACAATTCCTCTCCACAGATTCAGCAAACGAGTGCAATGTGGCCGCTGACCGAGGATGAGATCGATCGGATGTTAGCGGGTTTTGCCTTTGAGCGTCAAGAACCGTTTCCGCGTTTGCCTCCTCCCTAAATAACTCTGATGATGACTAAGTAACTTCTTTTTCTTCTCCTTCCACTTGATGATTAGAGCAATTAAGACACTTCACACATTCTTTCTTTCTTCCTATCTAGCTACTACTCTCAGATTTTCAATTTGATGATCATAATCATAGATTCCTTCATTTTAGATTGGGCCATTGGCTTCTAATTGTAACTTCTTCACCAATTTGCATTTAGCAGTTCACCACTAGGACCCAAAACATTGCATGTATTTTTCGGATCGAAGGATAATTTCTATCATCATGATGTACACACACAAAATACAATTTGGTTTGATTTGATTTTTTGTGCTTCTTGTATAAAGGTATTTTATAAAAACTTGTGAAAAATGTCCAATTGTTAGTATATACCTAACTTTCTATTATGATAACTACTATTCGCAGTAGTTTGTCACTTTCCTAAGTTTCTTAACTTATATATTCATGAATGGTGTCCGAAAATAAAAATTGTTCTCTAACGTACTTATTATTATATATAGGAAAAGTATATGTAACAAGAAGTTACACTACAAGAAAAAGCGTATTTATCGACGCAAAAAATCGACAGCTATCTCTTCTGTCGATATTTTTCGACCGCTTGCTGTCGATATTTTAAAAAAAAAATAAAAATAAAATAATAAAATCGACGGCCTGTTCGTCGATTTTTTTATGATGCATAAAATATCTATTAACTATCGTCATATTATCGACGTACTGGAGGACGAAAATACTTTTATTTTAAAATCGACGAACATGGCGTCTATTTTTATATTTAAAATATCGACAACCTTTCCGTCGATAAATTTAAACAGTTCAGATTGCTTTTTTAAGTAAAATAAATGGTGTAGATTGCTTTTTTCAAATTAAAAGAAAGAAATTATTAAAAATAAAATATTAAAATCGACGACAATGCTGTCTATTATTTTAGCAACTTTCAACGCCTTCCTCTAATCGTCACATTGCCAATAAGGTAATGGGTAATAATTGTTTTTCTTTAAAATCCACGAATTTATTGTCTATTTTAATAATTATAATATCGACATATTTTGCCGTCGATAAATTTAAACGATGAAGATCTTGCTTTAAAAATAGAATGAATAACATAAATTTATTATATAAAATAGACGGTTAATATGTTGATTTTTGTTTTAACTAAAATCGACGAACTTACCGTCGATTTTTATCAACAAAAAATTATACCCGCGTTTATTACCCGCGTCCTTCGTTTCGATCGATTTCCCAAACATTAACCCCAAACCTCCAGAGACTCAAAAGTTCAGAGTGAAGCTGCTGCTGCTTCTTCTTCTCCAACGCTTGAGAGTAGAGACCAGAGACGGAGCCACCGTTACGGAGAGAGGCAGAGAGCAGATCAGTAGAGCTTCTTCTTCTCCGACGATTGAGAAAACCCACCGTCCTCCGTCGGAGAGCAGAGCAGCTTCTTCTTCTTCTCCTCCTCCACCGAGCCCGCCGCCGCGCCATCCTGTTCATGTAAGTTCCTCTCAGTCTCTCTGATCATTATACTTATTTTTGCGGTTGTTGTATCTACTATCTACTATTTTCATAATGAAATTCTGAATTTGCGTTTGTTAATAACAATCGCATCACTAAAACCTAGTTAGCATAATCAATTCATCACATTTCATCAATCGCTTCGTCTCTCTGTGCCGTTGTTGCTGCTGCCTTCAATTGACCGTGCTCAATCAAAATCAGGTACTCTCTCTCTTTCGTTCTTCAATTGATTTTTTTTTCATCAATAAAAAATTTGCTCAGCATTTGTAGATGATTCACTACTTTTCTCAATGATATAGGTCTTCAATTCAAAGATTGATGAAGGAAGAAAGGCATTGCGGGTGTTATCACTACTTTTGTTCATTTTTCTGTGTTATCCTGCAATTTTGTATTCTTTCTTCATGACTGACATGGATTTATAGGATTCTTCTCTATTTTCGGTGTTAGTTCTCTAATTTTTTATTAAGTTAGATTCAATGATCAACTATATGTAACCTCGTTTTATGCTGAAGAAATCTGTAAAGAACTTCAGTTCTCTACACAGGTTTCTTAAAATGTCTCTGTATTATAAAGAAGCAATCACATTTATTTCTTTTTTGTAGCACTTGTGGCTGGTTTTGAGGTATGCAATTCTCAATTTGGAAGTTATTCAAGCAGCAATCTCTTTGGCCAAACAGGAAGGTCTTCTTGTTTCTTTGGATTTGGCCAATTTTGAGGTACTAACCACCACAATTTGTTTTTCTTCTTCTTTTATTATTCTCTTCCATGAAAAAATTAATGAAGCTAACTGTTTTCTAATACTTCTTTTCTTTGACAAGATGGTGAGGAAATTTAAGCCACCACTTATGAAGTTATTGGAGTCTGGCAATATAGACCTCTGTTTTACCAATCAGGATGAAGCAACGGAACTTCAATTGTAATTTTTTCTGCTGGCTTCTTTCCCAATCTCGTTCTCTTTTGCTTTAGTTGGAAAATGTGTAGTTGACTCTGTTGTGAACTGTTTGCTGTTGTGCATTGATCACTTGGAGAACATGACTAACTATACAATCATGGTAGTTTGGTTCACACTGCAGGAATTCGTTCTCAAGCCATTGCCTCCCAATATAGTGCATATCAGGATCTGATTCATGAAGCTTTCTAAAGAAAGCTAGTGTTCTCATTGCTCTTGCAATGGCTGCTGGCATTAGAGGGGTACGATGTTTGCTATATTCAAAGTGCTATGTTTTGCTCATATTATTGTAGATTCTAGATTGGCATGTTGACATGTTGATGACCTTTCTCCTTGCTCACAGGTTGTGGCTGGAGAGCTTGAACTGAATCATGAATGCAGTTTGATGCACTGGTTGCCAGAGGATTTCGAATATAAATTGCAGGTATTTTAAATGTTTTCCTTTGCTGAGAATATATTACCTATACAAATCATTCTAATTTCTACATTTCCTATGGGTTGCACTTGGAATCAAAGAACAAGATTAAAACTGCTAATCGGATATTGGAACTTGGCATATCTAGGCAGTGAGCCTCATCTTATGAAAACTAATTGTTCACTGTTTCATAGTCACGCCGGTTGAATGGTTCACTACCATACTACCATCCTAAAAATCATTCATGATTATTTGACTAAATAGTTGCTGCTATAAGTAATTTGTAACATGTGTGCTGATTTTTTGTGAGAGGATTATTACTTATATTTATATTAGTTTGATTGTGCATACTGTCTGTCCTTATGATTTAATATTACACGTACAAAATTTGAAAGGTGGAAAGTGAGATTGTGTCTGCATTCTTGAGAGGAAAAGAACGCCATTTGTTAGATTTGGACCTTAATGCCGTACTTGGATTCATTGATGATTTCTGCATATGGTAAAGTTGCAAATATCATTTGTCAATAAATTAGCCTTATTGATTCATCTTACAACTAATGATGAAGGTTATAAAATAAGAGAAATTTAAAAATTAAAGCAGAAATAATACATAGTTACAAATCTTGAAATTTGATTGTTTCCTTGTGTACTAAAATTATCATTATTGCAGGGTGATACTTTATTTTAAAGACAGAGTTCTCAATTTGCTCTAGTGGTCTCAGATATAGTTCTTATAAACATGTAAGTTTCCTTTTCAAAAGTTTTCCTGTATAGAAAGAAATTAAGCTTCTTTCCTTTTCGTATTTCTTTCACTTTATTAGAACTGTCAATAGAACTGAATGTTATGTTAAGGTGATTTCATTCTATTTGGATTCAATTCATACACGTTGAATCTTACTTTGCTATTGGATTGTATAAAGAGCTAAAACATGTAGCATAAAGGATTTGCAAATGAAATAACAACTTATTCCTTATTGTTTTCCTACACAGGTGGAAGAAGAAGACAAAGAAATAGATAGCTTTCTCAAAATACATTGTATCTTTCTCAAAATATGTCTTAACAACAACTTATTCTTTATTGTTATCCTACAACTGTATGTTTTAACATGTATCTTTCTCAAAATATGTTGTTAATACCAAATGTGTCTTGCACTCTTGTTTCAGGGTGAGAAAAAGAAGACAGAATACAAAAATTGAGAAGTATTGGGACTGGAAATTGGCCAATGAAACAAACCCAATATAGGTGAGCTGGATATCTGCTTTGCATGGTGTTAGGGAGTCAATGGCATGCATTTAACATATTCTTGATGGTGCCTTTTATATTGACTTCATAGCCACTTTTTGTAGATGAGGCAGCCCCAAGGAAGTCGAAAAGGAAGAGTACAATAAATTCTACAGGAAGACTTTTAACAAGTTCTTAGAACCGCTTGCTCATACTCAGTTCACCACCGAGATATTTTGATTTGATGATATTTTAGTAACTTTTGTTAGAACATTTTCTTTAGAGAGCTAATATTATAAACTCTTTACATTCTAGTAACATGAATGAATGATATATTGTATGTTAGGAATGATTCTTATTTATTTATTTATTTAGAAATGTGCTTCCCAAAGTGTTGTCTTGACAATGTTTTAATTGCAGGTAAGAATAATGAAGAAGAAACTTGTCAGACCCAGTAAGTCTACAAATTCTTCAATTCATTTCATACTCTCTCATCATCTCCAAATTAATAATTGAATTTGTAATTTCTTTATTTATTATTTATTATTATATTACAGAAGCTCACATGTTCTGGTAGCTTTACAAGAGTCCTTATAGAGTGAAAGATCCATCAAAATCATGGCCAATTATTCTGTGGTTACAACTTACAAGGAGGACCTGCAATAACTACTTATATGTATGGTTTTAGATTGAAATATTGTGAATAGTAATATATAATTGTTGAAACATTTTAATGAATAGGGTGCTTCACGAGTTGGAATTGGAAACTTTGTATAGGAATTATTTTTTTTTTATTTTCAATATTAAAAAATTATATATTATGTTTAATACTTTATTTATGAATTATATAATATTTTGTTTATGGATATTGATTTTTTGTTGTTGTGAAATTTTAATCAAGAAATTATTTGCTTAACGCGATAAAAACGACGGTAAAAATTACTTTTTTAAACGATAAAAAATGTCATTTTTACTCGATAAAAATGGCGGTTCAATTAAAAAAATAATTAAAAAACATATAGCTATTAAAATCGACGGTAGCGTTGTCGCTTTTTAAATTTAAAATAGATAAAAAACAAAAATATAGACAAAGAATTTGTCGGTATCTAAATAATTAAATCGACGGCAGTTATGTCGATTTTATTGAATCAAATATCGACGGAAACGGTGTCGATTTTATATAATAATATCGACGGAAATATTGTCGATTTTATTGAATCAAATATCGACAAAAAAGGTGTCGATTTTATATAATAATATCGACGACAACGTTGTCGATTTTAGTAAGAAGGTAAAGTTCTCAACCTCATATTATAGACAGAAATGATGTCGATTTTATTAAATTATTATCGACGGCCAGGAAAACCGTCGATTTTACTCGAATTTTGAAAAATCGACACGCTTAATAGCGACCATCTCTGCCGTCCATTTTGCCGTCCATTTTGCCGTCCATTTTAACAATGTTTTTTGTAGTGTTACTAGCCAAAAACTAAACAAAACCATATTAATTTATATTAATTATTAATTTTAAATTTTTTAAATTCAAAATTTAAAAAATTTAAAATTGATTAAGTAAACCTAATTAAAACCTATAAAAACCTTCCTCTTCTCTCTCACATTAACCTATCCACCTCCAACAATCACACACACAGACCTCTCTCTCACCGTCAGGCCCTCTCTGCCTCTCCACCGCGACCCACTCATCTTCTATCACCGACATCTAACTCGTCGGATTCGCCACCGTCGACAAAAACCGCTTCCCTTTCGTGGACCAGATGTGTTATCGGAACATGATAGAACGTGTCCGGCGCCGGAACAACGTAAAACTGTTGGTCTCCACCTCCGGGAGCCTTCGAAATTGCCGTTGGGAAACCTTCGCCAGAAAATTGCTTCTCCGGCCAGTAATTCCCGGGGTGTGGCACAATAGCAGGTGAATTCGACGTCGGAACCTTCTATGGCATTTTCTGCATGTAATAATCGCCGCCCCCAGCAACACCATAACCTCCAGCGAAGCCATCCTCACTTCTCCTCCGGTACATAGACTGATCAGCCTTTGCGATCTGCAACCACTGCAGCTCTTGCTGCAACTGCCTTTGAACGTCGATCGGGTTCACGGTGGGGTCCGATCCAATATCCCGATCGTTCACAAAAATATAAAAAAACATTCATTTAATATGAAAAAAAAAATATCTTAATACTTAACAAAAAAATATCCAGTTATATTTTAGCAAAAATAATTAAATATCTATAAAATTTTAAAAAAAATATGAAATTTTTAAAGAAATAGAGACATTCACATTTGCAATATAAAAAAATTCGAAAAATATATAAAAGAACATCCATTTAGTATGAAAAAAAAACATTCTGATACTTAGTAAAAGAAACATCCATATATATTAACTCGTAGAGATTTTGGATTCACTCAAAAATATTTTGGCTGATTTTTGGCTAATACCGTTTTGGTTCCTAGCATTGTTAGTATATATATGGTTTCTCAACAATATATTATACTCGATTGTCAACAGTGATTATTTTATTATAATATTTTTCGTTTTTCAGATTTTGAGGTTTCTTTTCATTTTTATTCAGTGACCATTTCTAGTACAAGTCTACAACATACCACAACAATTTTACATTTGAAATCAAAATCGATGATATTTTCGTCTATGTAACGTATTTACAATACCATTTTATTTTGTAAGAGAACTTATCATGTCAGATCAATTTCAAACTCGTTTTACAAAATTTGAACTGGACTGTCTGCTCAACTCATTAAGAAGCAAGCATAATAAAAAAGATACATATAAGTTCAGTTAAGTTAACTAAAAACTCATGAGCTAACTTAAGCTCAGACACCAGCTCAAATAGCACAAACATAATTTGTATAAATTGTAACTTATATGTAAAATATATATATTTTGCAGTGATGCACACTTATTATATATTACTTATTATCACTAAGAATTAAATGTATAAAATAAATAATATATGAGCCTGATAAATGAGATAATAAATTGAACTTACCTATCTAGCTCTCACTAAAATTCAACCGTGCTTCATTTAATATATGAGTTTAAATTTAAGTTTAAGTTAGATTCACAAACTATATTTCAAAATTTAGTTAGTTAATGAGTGGAATTTATTAATAGATTACGAATTAAATAAAATAATTTCAAAATAAATACGTAAATTTTTATATTGAAGGAGATATCGAATCTAATTTCAAAACTGAACCTAAACCCTAAGTCTTATATGTTGCATTGTTTAAAAGTGTGATGAAATACCTTTTCCACTACAATTACAAGGCTGAAATAACATATAATTATAGTTGTAGTATGCCCAATTGCATGGCAGCACATGAAATTTGAATTTCAATTTATAAGAATTAAATATCTTCCTATTTATTTTCAAATAGAAAAGAAATACCCGTATCCTAAAAGGTTTTTTTTTAAACACATTTATTAATAGCACGGTCTTAAATCTTAATGAACCTTTGCATGTAGTAACTCAATGAAAGCAAGCTTTGGAATTTCTTTCATCAGTGAAGTTGTCTATACTTGCAAACATTTGGAAATCATCAATTAATAATGACACTTTTAGATAATGCAATTTGATTAAATGTTTCGCAAGATCCTTCCAAACACATGCCTTTGGTTGGAACAAAGAAAAGAATAATACTTATGGATGATTTCATCGCTAAGTATTTTATCAAAATTTCAAAGGCTCTTACAAAAAGCTTAGAAATTTTCTTTTTAGACATACACACTCACACACACTAAATCTAGTTATTATTGGGGATTGATCCTGGGTGTAACTTGTTATGAGATAAATAAATTTGCCGCTCACACGTTACTCAGCCACCAAGGCCTAGGAGTTTGGATGGAATTCAGGAATTGTGTGGAAGCACACTCCATTTGGTTCATAAACCCATGTTTGAACTCGATAAAGGAAACTTTTATCGTTGATCCATTATTAATAAATCGGCCTAAAACAAACTAACAACTTTGGGATCGGAAACCATTAAACTCAACAACTTCCCCATAAATGTCTCTAAACAAACCACTAAGGCCCAGTAATCGGAGGATTTGCGAAGGACTCCGAGAAACAAGCAAGGGATACGAATAACTATTTCAAATAAAAAATAACTTGATATATACAAGTGACTCACTAGGTCACACATACGCAATCACCACAAGAAATTACTAAAATAGCAATCGATTTTAGGGACTGAAAAAACGGGTTGCTAATAGTGACCGATTTAGCGACTGATATAGAATTTCTAGGACAAAAAAAATGTTGGTCGCTAAATCGGCCACTAATAGCAACTCAATTAGCGACCGATAAGTTTTAATCCAACCAGAATAAAGTTGGTCACTAAAATCGGTCGCTATTTTTTAATTTAGCAACGGAATTAGCAACTAAAACAAAAAGTAACATCTTTGGGACTGTTGGTCACAAAATCGGTCACTATTTTTTATTTTAGCGACCGATTTTGCAACTGACAGTGAAATACGGTGAATAATTGTTTGTCACTAATTTGGTTGCTAATACCCTGGTCACTAAATCAATTGCTAATTGTTAAGATAGCGACCGATTTTAGCGACCAACAAAATCTATCACTAATAACAACTGACTTAGTGGCCGATAAATTTTTATACAACCAAAATAAAGTTGGTAACTAAAATCGGTCGCTATTTTTAATTTAGCGACCGAATTAGCAACCAAAATAAAAAAGTTGTCTTTGGAACTATTAGTCACAAAATTGGTTGCTATTTTTTAATTTAAAGACAAATTTTGCAACGATAGAAAAATAAGATAAAAACAACTAAATTAATCACTAAATTGATTACTAATTCAAATAAACTAATCAGTTACTGAATTGGTTGCAAATTTAAATAAAGTAAGATAGCTACCAAGTTACCCTCACTAACCCTAACTTACCTACACCATTCTCCTCTTCCCCAGTTACAGAGTTGCCATCGTCGTCTTCTCAGATAGCGCCATTCTTTTTTCACCATCGCCTCCTCTGGTCGCGTCGCCTCCTCTAATCGTTGCATCGCTGTCCAGATCCGCTTCCAGATCTGTTGTTGCTCATTCTCGCGTCGTTCTTTTCTCACTATTGCTTCCTCTGGTCTCGCCGGCTTCTCTGCTCACTCCTTTGTCACAAATCGTCGCATCGCCGTCCAGATCCGCCGTTGCTTGTCATCGCGTCGTTCTTTTCTCATCGCCGCCTCCACTAGTAACTTCTTTGGCAACAACAACAACAATAGTCTTCCGGTGAAGCTAACATGTATATTATTATTGACTTTGTACTATTTTCGTTGTTCTTCGCTTTTGGCTCTATTCGTTTCCGTCTAATAGCAAAACTTGAGAAATTGAATCTCTGTATTTGTATTGAGGTTTTTTATTAGAGCACCATATTGCGATGAGATTTTTTATTATTGTAGGCATTGCCTAAGTTGTGTTAATTTATAAATTTATTTATTTTTTAATTCATGATCCTTTTTGTTGTTGTAGAAAATATGGTGTATTTTTTTGTTTCTGTTTTTGTTTTTGTTTTCACAAAACTTTGAGGAAATTAATGTTAAGGATCTCACGCCATGAAATTAACAAGGTTTGCTATTTAATTTCATTAGAAAACTCTTCTATTAATTAGAGATGGTTGTTATAACATGTTAATGATTATTCGGTTACATTTCAGGTCGTCATTTACCAAGAAATCTATATAGAAAAACATTTGTTTTATGTAGAACAATGACCTGAGGTAAGCGTCTTTATTCTTCAATATTTAGAAGAGTTCAGCTTGAATAATTTTAGCTTGATTCTGAGTTAGTTTTATAGTTGGATCCACTCCAAATGGAAATTGTTCATGACCTAGATTAGTTTTATGTCTCAAATAATATTTTTCAAATTAACTAATTAATGCATTTCATTATGTTTTCTTAATTGATGCTCTTCTTCTGATTATTGTACCTGTTGAGTTTATCATAAGAATCTAATGAAAACTTGGATAAATTGGTGGCTCTTGCTAAAGACCTTTGGTGCACGAAATTGGAAATCACAATTCTTCACAAATTCGTACAACTAACTAGCAAGTGCACTGGCTCGTCCAAGTAATACCTTACGTGAGTAAGGGTCGATCCCACGGAGATTGTTGGCTTGAAGCAATCTATGGTTATCTTGTAACTCTTAGTCAGGAAAATAATAAAATAATTCACTTATCAAATTCGATTGCAAGGAATAAAAGGCCAGAACACAAATTATACTTGTATGCAATGATGGAGAATATGTTGGAGTTTTGGAGATGCTTTGTCTTCTGAAATTCTGCTTTCCTCTGTTTCTGATTCACGCACGCACGTCCTCCTATGGCAAGCTGTGTGTTGGTGGATCACCGTTGTCAATGGCTACCATCCATCCTTCCAGTGAAAAGGGTCCAGGTGTGCTGTCACGGCACGGCTAATCATTTGCAGGTTCTCAGTTATTCCCATCCTTACTCCAGCGTCCTTGCAGAGCATAGAAATCAAGCTTGGATAAGCTAACCTGGCATCTTTGGAATTTTTGTTTGCAATTTTGTAGAATTCAGTTGAAATCAGTTGATGAACTTCCACTTCTTTTCCCATCATGATGCAATGGATCATCACTACTCTTCTAATAGTGACTTCAGAACGGTTGCTAGTGGGCAGCAGAGAATGCCCAATGAAGTCCAGCCATCCTCTGGCGACTGGTTTGAGATCTTCTCTTTTGAGTTGATTTGGGACACCCTTCGTGCTGGTGGTCCACCTGGCTCCAGGGATACATATATCCTCTAGAATCTTATCCAGGCCCTTGTCTGTTCTCATCATTCTCCTATTGAAGGATTCTGGATCATCTTTCAGCTGAGGTAGCTTTAAGATCTCCCTGATCTTGTCAGGGTGGGTATGAACAATCTTTCCTCTGACCAAGGTCCGATAGTCATAGATAGCAAATCCAGATAGTCTTTGCCTGTCTGTTTGCCACATATTAGCATAGAACTCCTGGACCATATTCCTTCCCACTTTCGTTTCAAGATTAGCTAGGATCTCCCAGTTCCTGATTCGGATTTGCTCCTGGATCTTCGGATATTCGTCTTCTTTTAGATCGAATCTAACTTCCGGGATCACTGATCTTAGACCCATTATTTTGTAATAATGGTCTAAATGTTCTTTAGTTAAGAACTTCCCTTGATTCCAAAGTGGTTTTGGAATGCTCTCTTTCTTGCCTCTTGGAGTGGGTTGTTTTCCTTTAGGAGCCATGATCTTAGTGATCACGGATAGGCACACCAAACTTAGAGGTTTGCTTGTCCTCAAGCAAAAAGAAAAGAAAGGAGAGGGAGAGAAGGAGAGCTAGGTGCAATTGTGGATGGGAGGGGAAGGAGGCCGAACCTATATTTAAAGGGAGAGGGGGTGGTTTTTTTTTTTTGAAAATACAAAGAAAGATAAGATAGAAGATATGATTTAAAATTGAAAAGATATGAAAGATATTTGAAAAAGATAGATTTGGATTTTTGAAAAAGATAGTATGGAGATTTGAAAAAGATATTG
>NC_029794.2:105883926-105885729 GCF_000816755.2 Arachis ipaensis | reverse complement strand
TCTCCTGGGCGTTCAACACCCAGCTGTTGCTTCTTTCTGGCGTTGAACGCCAAGAACTCCTTTGTCACTGGGCATTTTTCTAAACGCCCAGGACGCTGTAAATCTGGCGTTAAACGCCCAGAAGGAGCTTCTTTCTGGCGTTCAATGCCCAGAAGATGCTTCTTTCTGGCGTTTAACGCCCAGATGGCTATCCTTACTGGCGTTTTCTATCCAGTGAGCTCTTTTTCTCTGTTTTGTGTGCAGAATCCTTCTGTAACCCCGTGAACTTATACAATTGACTCTTTACCTTAGTATTAGTGAACTTTATATAAACAAATAAAATCAAGAATAGGGCAAAATGCTTAGAGGAAGTGATGTCCCATGGCTGGGTTGCCTCCCAGCAAGTGCTTCTTTATTGTCTTGAGCTGGACCTTGCTGAGCTTTTAATCTAGCTTCAGCCTTGAGCACTCTTGCTCAATATTGCCTTCAAGATAGTGCTTGATTCTCTGTCCATTAACAATGAACTTCTTGTCAGAATCAATATCTTGAAGCTCCACATGGGACAAATAAAATAGAAGACTAATAGGTTGAGAAGCAATAATATCTCAGAGTTTTTGATTGAAGCTCAGATCCTAATTAGATGAGCGGGACTAGTAGCTTTTTGCTTCTGAACAGTTTTGGCATCTCACTTTATCCATTGAAGCTCAGAGTGATTGGCATCTATAGGAACTCAGAATTCAGATAGTGTTATTGATTCTCTTAGTTCAGTGTGATGATTCTTGAACACAGCTTCTTTATGAGTCTTGGCCGTGGCCCTAAGCACTTTGTTTTCCAGTATTACTACCGGATACATAAATGCCACAGACACATAACTGGGTGAACCTTTTCAGATTGTGACTCAGCTTTGCTAAAGTCCCCAGTTAGAGGTGTCCAGAGTTCTTAAGCACACTCTTCTTTTTGCTTGGACTTGACTTTAACCGCTCAGTCTCAAGTTTTCACTTGACACCTTCACGCCACAAGCACATGGTTAGGGACAGCTTGGTTTAGCCGCTTAGGCCAGGATTTTATTCCTTCGTGGCCCTCCTATCCACTGATGCTCACAGCCTTGGGATCCTTTTCATTACCCTTGCCTTTTGGTTTTAAGGGCTATTGGCTCTTTCTGCTTGCTTTTTCTTTTTCTTTCTATATTTTTTTTTTCGCTACTTTTTTTTTTCTGCAAGCTTTGTTCTTTGCTACTTTTTCTTGCTTCAAGAATCATTTTTTTTTATTTTTCAGATTATCAATAACATGTCTCATGTTCATCATTCTTTCAAGAGCCAACATATTTAACAGTCTTAAGCAACAAATTCAAAAGACATATGCACTGTTCAAGCATTCATTCAGAAGACAGAAAGCATTGCCACCACATTTAACTAATTAGAGTTTCTCTTATTAAAACTCGAAATTTTATTGCTTCTTATTCAAAAGATCTACTACTTTATTCATGTTTGCTGATGATGAGAAAAATAAACTATAGCTTAATTGGAGATAAAATCAAAATAGATACTAATTACTACTATATGACTCCTAAGGTAAAATTAAAATAAGAACAGTTATTACAGAGTTAAGGCTAAGATTAGAACTCAACAACCTTGAGGTTTGGGAAGTGGATGTTCCTCTAGTCTGTGAGGTGCTTGGTCCTTCAAGAGAGAATTTCTGCACTTTAGTTCCTTTAAATCACGCCCTTGCTCCTCTTGGAGTGGGTTGTTTTCCTTTAGGGGCCATGATCTTAGTGATCACGGATAAGCACACCAAACTTAGAGCTTTGCTTGTCCTCAAGCAAAA
>NC_029794.2:105881056-105883900 GCF_000816755.2 Arachis ipaensis | reverse complement strand
TTTTCTGTCTCTTATTTCTATATCAAACTATTGCAGAAGCAACACCCATCTTATGAGGCTGGGTTTTGAATCCTGCTTTGTGAGTAGATATTTAAGAGCAACATGGTCAGTATACACAATCACCTTTGATCCTACCAAGTATGATCTAAACTTGTCAATGACATAAACCAATGCAAGCAATTCTTTTTCTGTGGTTGTGTAATTTTTCTAGGTATTATTTAAAACGCAGCTAGCATAATAAATGACATGCAGAAGCTTGTCATGCCTCTGCCCCAGTACTGCACCAATGGCGTGATCACTGGCATCACACATTAGCTCAAATGGTAATGTCCAGTCTGGTGCAGAAATAACTGGTGCTGTGACCAGCTTGGCTTTCAGCGTTTCAAACGCCTGTAGACACTCTATGTCAAACACAAATAGCGTGTCAGCAGCTAGCAGATTGCTCAGAGGTTTTGCGATTTTTGAAAAAATTTTTATAAACCTCCTATAGAATCCTGCATGCCCCAGAAAGCTTCTGATTGCCTTAACATTGGCAGGTGGTGGTAATTTTTCAATTACCTCTATTTTTGGTTGATCCACCTTTATTCCCTTGTTTGAAATTTTATGCCCAAGGACAATCCCTTCAATCACCATAAAGTGACATTTTTCCCAGTTTAAAACCAGGTTGGTCTCTTGGCATCTTTTCAGAACTATTTTCAGGTGATCAAGACAGGAGCTGAATGAGTCTCCATATACTGAGAAGTCATCCATGAAGACTTCCAGAAATTTTTCCACCATATCAGAGAAAATAGAGAGCATGCATCTCTGGAAGGTTGCAGGCACATTACACAGCCCAAATGGCATCCTTCTATAAGCAAACACTCCAGATAGACATGTGAATGCTGTTTTGTCTTAATCCTGGGGATCTACTGCAATCTGGTTATAGCCTGAGTAGCCATCCAAAAAGCAGTAATAATCATGACCTGCCAATCTCTCTAGCATCTGGTCTTTGTTACTCCTCCCTCATAGCTTTTTGATCTTCTCTAATTTCATGAGGGATGATGCTCTTGATGTTCCACCCTTAATTGTCCAATGTTGGAACTTAATTCTCCTAGGGAGGTGTTGATTTGCTCCCAATATTTATGTGGAGGGAAGTGCATCCCCTGAGGTATCTCAGGGATCTCTTGATTTGTAGCCACATGTTCTACCACTGAGCTATAGACCCTTGAGATGAATCTTTCCATCTCCCATGACTCGGAGGTGGAAGCCTTTGTCTTCCCTTTCCCTTTTCTGGAGGTTTCTCCGGTCTTAGGTGCCATTAATGGTAATGGAAAAACAAAAAGCTTATGCTTTTACCACACCAAACTTAGAATGTTGCTCGCCCTCGAGCAAAAGAAGAAGGAATAGATGAAGAAGGAGGTGTGGAAAAAAAAAACTAGGATTATGAGGAAGGAAAGTGGGGATCCTGTGGGGTCCACAGATCCTGAGATGATCCTGTGAGGTCCACAGATCTTGAGGTGTCAAGGCATTTACATCCCTGCACCAATTTAGGCATGCAAAATGCCCTTGCACACAACTCTGGGAGTTCAGCGCCAGGTTGGTGCCCATTTTGGGCGTTCAACGCCCATTTGTTGCCCATTTCTGGCGTTGAACGCCAAAACCATGCTTGTTCTGGGCGTTCAGCACCAGCTCCTCTCCAGGGTGCAATTTTGGCGTTCAGCACCCAGATGATGCCCATTTTGGGCGTTCAACACCAGAACCATGCTCTGTTCTGGCGTTGAACGCCAGGCAGATGCCTCCTCCAGGGTGTGATTTTTCTTCTGCTGTTTTTGATTCCATTTTCAATTTTTATATTTATTTTGTGACTCCTCATGATCATGAACCTACAAAGACATATAACTAAGAAAAATTATAGTTAGATAAATAAAATTTGGGTTGCCTCCCAACAAGTGCTTCTTTAATGTCAATAGCTTGACAGTGGGCTCTCATGGAGCCTCACAGATGTGCAGAGCTTTGTTGAAACCTCCCAACACCAAACTTAGAGTTTGGATATGGGGGTTTGACACCAAACTTAGAGTTTGGTTGTGGCCTCCCAACACCAAACTTAGAGTTTGACTGTGGGGGCTTTGGTTGACTCTGCTTTGAGAGAAGCTTTTTCTGCTTCCTCTCCATGGATGCAGAGAGAGATCCTTGAGTTGTAAACACAAGGTTGTCCTTGTTTAATTGAAGGATCAATTCTCCTCTGTCCACATCAATCACAGCTCTTGCTGTGCATCAAATAGGATAAAAAGAAGAGAATATACTATAAATTCCAAACTATCAATGAAACAGAGCTTCAATCATATGAGCGGGACTTATAGCTTTTTGCCTCTTGAATAGTTTTGGCATCTCATTTTATCCATTGAAGTTCAGAATGATTGGCATCTATAGGAACTCAGAGTTTAGATAGTGTTATTGACTCTCCTAGTTCAGTATGATGATTCTTGAACACAGCTATTTTATGAGTCTTGGCCGTGGCCCTAAGCACTTTGTTTTCCAGTATTACCACCGGTACATAAATGCCATAAACACATAATTGGGTGAACCTTTTCAGATTGTGACTCAGCTTTGCTAAAGTCCCCAATTAGAGGTGTCCAGGGTTCTTAAGCACACTCTCTTTTTTTTTTTTTGCTTTGGACCTTGACTTTAACCGCTCAGTTTCAAGTTTTCACTTGACACCTACACGCCACAAGCACATGGTTAGGGACAGCTTGGTTTAGCCGCTTAGACCAGGATTTTATTCCCTTAGTCCCTCCTATCCACTGATGCTCAAAGCCTTGGGATCCTTTTTATTTGCCCTTGCCTTTTGGTTTTAAGGGTTATTGG
>NC_029794.2:105867400-105880948 GCF_000816755.2 Arachis ipaensis | reverse complement strand
TCGTGACCAGCTTATCCCAAGAGTTCAGGCTGTCTTTGGGTTGAGAGTCCAACCACACTCTAGCTCTGTCTCTTACAGCAAAAAGGAAAAGCATGAGCCTGTAGACTTCAGGATCTACTCCATTAGTCTTAACAGTATCACATATCTGCAAGAATTCAGTTAAGAACCGAAAAGGATCTTCAGATGGAAGTCCATAAAACTTGCAGTTCTGCTGCATCAGAGAAACTAGCTGAGGTTTCAACTCAAAGTTGTTTGCTCCAATGGCAGGAATGGAGATGCTTCTTCCATGTAAATTGGAATTAGGTACAGTAAAGTCACCAAGCATCTTCGGGGCTGAGCTTGAGTGTTGCACGTGTAGAGGTCCTTCTTGGAGTTGAACGCCAGCTTTTGTGCCAGTTTGGGCGTTGAACTCCACTTTGCAGCTTGTTTCTGGCGCTGAACACCAAAATTGGGTAGAGAGCTGGCGTTGAACGCCAGTTTGCGTCGTCTAAACTTGGACAAAGTATGGACTATTATACATTTCTGGAAAGCCCTGGATGTGTACTTTTCAACGCAATTGGAAGCGCGCCATTTCGAGTTCTGTAGCTCCAGAAAATCCATTTTGAGTGCAGGGAGGTCAGAATCCAACAGCATCAGCAGTCATTCTTCAACCTCTGAATCTGATTTTTGCTCAAGTCCCTCAATTTCAGCCAGAAAATACCTAAAATCACAGAAAAACACACAAACTCATAGTAAAGTCCAGAAATGTGAATTTAACATAAAAACTAATGAAAACATCCCTAAAAGTAACTAGATCCTACTAAAAACATACTAAAAACAATGTCAAAAAGCGTATAAATTATCCGCTCATCAATAAGGTATCTTGGCTTTATATTCCTCAACCTTAGTTGCTGTAGGTTTATTTCCTACAGAAGTGGTTGAAGAAGCCGTTTTAGATGCGTTGTCATCAGCACTTGTGTGTGTCTGATCCCTCACTGGCAATTGAGTGCCAGAGTTAGAAGCTGGAGTGACGTTAGATGCCAGCTCTTCATCTGTTCCTGGCGTCTGAACACCAGAACTGTGCTTCTTTTGGGCGTTCAACGCCAGATCCTTGCTTGTTTCTGGCGTTAACGCCAGTCCTGAGCATGGTCTGGGCGTTCAGCGCCAGCCTTCCACCCAATTTCTGGCGTTTTAGCGCCAGAATTATTTTTCCCTGGGCTCTTACTGTCCTCAGGTGGATTTTGGGTGGTTTGCTCATTTCTTGGCTTCTTGCTGCCTTGAGGTGGGGTATTTAACGTCTTCCCACTTCTTAATTGAACTGCTTGGCATTCTTCTGTTATTTGTTTTGACAGCTGCTGCTTTGTTTGCTTCAATTGTTCTTCCATATTTATATTAGCCATCCTTGTCTCTTGTAGTCTATCCTTGAATTCGGCTAACTGCTTTGTTAGAAAGTCCAATTGCTGATTGAATTCAGCAGCTTGTTTTACAGGACTGAGTTCAGCAGTTACTGTTTTAACCTCTTCTTTCATGGAAGGGTCACTGCTTAGGTACAGATGCTGATTTCTGGCAACTGTATCAATGAGCTCTTGAGCTTCTTCAATTGTCTTTCTCATGTAGATAGATCCACCAGCTGAGTAATCTAGAGACATCTGAGCTCTTTCTGCAAACCCATAATAGAAGATGTCTAACTGAACCCACTCCGAAAACATTCCAGAGGGGCATTTTCTTAGCATCTCTCTGTATCTCTCCCAGGAATCATAAAGAGATTCCTTATCTCCTTGTTTAAAGCCTTGGATGTCCAGCCTTAGCTGTGTCATCCATTTTGGGGGAAAGTATTGATTCAGGAATTTTTCCATCAGTTGTTTCCATGTCCTTATGCTGGCCTTAGGTTGGTTATTTAACCACCTCTAGCTTGGTCTTTTACAGCAAATGGGAACAGTAATAATCTATAGACATCCTGATCTACTTCCTTATCATGTACTGTGTCAGCAATCTGTAAAAACTGTGCTAGAAACTCTGTAGGTTCTTCCTGTGGAAGATCGAAATACTGGCAACTTTGCTGCACCATGATAATGAGCTGAGGATTCAACTCAAAGCTACCGACTCCAATGGAGGGTATGCAAATACTACTCCCATATGAAGCAGTAGAGGGGTTAGCATATGACCCCAGAGTCCTCCTGGACTGTTCATTTCCACTTAGATCCATGATGGAGAAAGGGAGATGATGTAAAAAAAATTATTTTTATTTATTTATTTATTTTGAAAATAAAATAAATTAAAATAAAATAAATAAAAATGGGTGAAGATTTTCGAAAAAATGAGGAGAGAGAAAGTGGTTAGGAAGTTTTGAAAAAGATATGATTTTTTTTTGAAAAGGGTTTTAAATTTTGAAATAAAAAATCTGAATTTTAAAATTGATTTTCGAAAATTGCTTTAAAAATAGAGGGAATAGATATTTTTGAATTTAATGAGGAAAGAGAAAAATAATAAAATAACACAAGATCTAAAATTTTTAGATCTAATGCTCCTTGTTTTCGAAAATTTTGGAGGGAAAACACCAAGGAACACCAAACTTAAAAATTTTAAGATCAAGACACAAGGAACACTCAAGAACACTTTGAAGACTCACAAGAACACAAGAACATGAAGAAAGAACACCAAACTTAAAATTTTTAGAAAACCAAAACAAATTTTCGAAAAAAAAAATCAACAAGAAAACACCAAACTTAAAGTTTGGTACAAGATTTATTCAAAGAAAAATTATTTTTGAAAAAGATTTTAAAAATAGGATAGCCAATTACCAAGAACATAAGCACCACGCTCTAGCTAATTGAGCTATAAATTTAAAGTGTTTTAACAAGGTATAAATAATAAAAGACTCTAAACCAAAAAGAAAAATTTTTCCTAATCTAAGCAACAAAATAAACTGTCAGTTGTCCAAACTCGAACAATCCCCGGCAACGGCACCAAAAACTTGGTGCACGAAATTGGAAATCACAATTCTTCACAAATTCGTACAACTAACCAGCAAGTGCACTGGGTCGTCCAAGTAATACCTTACGTGAGTAAGGGTCGATCCCACGGAGATTGTTGGTTTGAAGCAATCTATGGTTATCTTGTAACTCTTAGTCAGGAAAACAATAAAATAATTCACTTATCAAATTCGATTGCAAGGAATAAAAGGGCAGAACACAAATTATACTTGTATGCAATAATGGAGAATATGTTAGAGTTTTGGAGATGCTTTGTCTTCTAAAATTCTGCTTTCCTCTGTTTCTGATTCACGCACGCACGTCCTCCTATGGCAAGCTGTGTGTTGGTGGATCACCGTTGTCAATGGCTACCATCCATCCTTCCAGTGAAAAGGGTCCAGGTGCGCTGTCATCGCACGGCTAATCATCTGCAGGTTCTTGATCGTACCGGAATAGGATTTACTATCCTTTTGCGTCTGTCACTACGCCCAGCACTCGCGAGTTTGAAGCTTGTCACAGTCATTCAATCCTTGAATCCTACTCAGAATACCACAGACAAGGTTTAGACTTTCCGGATTCTCTTGAATGCTGCCATCAATCTAGCTTATACCACGAAGATTCAGATTAAGAGATCCAAGAGATATTCATTCATTCTACGGTGAACGGAAGTGGTTGTCAGGCACGCGTTCGTGGGGGAATGATGATGATTGTCACGTTCATCACATTCATGTTGAAGTGCGAATGGATATCTTAGAGAGGAACACACATGTTTGAATAGAAAATAGAAATACTTGCATTAATTCATCAGGACACAGCAGAGCTCCTCACCCCCAACAATGGAGTTTAGAGACTCAAGCCGTCAAAAGGTACAAAGTTCAGATCTAAAATGTCATGAGAGATCCAAAATAAGTCTCTAAAAGTTGTTTAAATACTAGACTAGTAAACTAGGTTTACAGAAAATGAGTAAACTATGATGGATAGTGAAGAAATCCACTTCTAGGGCCCACTTGGTGTGTGTTGGGGCTGAGACTTAAGCTAATCACGTGCATAGGGCTGTTTTGGGCGTTCAACGCCAGCTTTGGATCCTTTTCTGGCGTTGAACTCCAACTTGCAACTTGTTTCTAGCGCTGGACGCCAGACTGCAACATAGAACTGGTGTTGAACGCCAGTTTACATCGTCTATCCTTGAGCAAAGTATGGACTATTATAAATTGCTGAAAAGCCCTGGATGTCTACTTTCCAACGCAATTAAAAGCGCGCCATTTGGACTCCTATAGCTCCAGAAATTTCATTCCGAGTGCAGAGAGGTCAGAATCCAACAGCATCAGCAGTCCTTTTTCAGCCTGAATCAGATTTTTGCTCAGCTCCCTCAATTTCAGCCAGAAAATACCTGAAATTACAGAAAAACACACAAACTCATAGTAAAGTCCAGAAATATGAATTTTGCCTAGAAACTAATGAAAATAAACTAAAAACTAACTAAAATATACTAAAAACTATATAAAATTAACCCCAAAAAACGTATAAAATATCCGCTCATCAACCTTCAAACTGAGTTTAGGTATAATGCTGGGTGTTTTTTTTATTGAGGATAACTTACCTATAGGTTTGAGGATTTTTGGGGGTTGAGTCTCTATATTAGTTAAAATTTATTTCTTATTTACCATCAATTGTACCAGAGACAATTTTTACATGTTACTTCTATTTCTCATGAATGCTTTGATGCCTATAGTGTCTACTCCAACTTCGATTATCTATTACTTCATCAACGGCCATAAAATGTGAATTCTGATGTTAAAATAGCTGACTTCTAGAAAAAATTACAATATTTTTCCTCCATTAGAGCACAAGCTTCAAATTCATTGTGATTTGTGAATAAAATTTTTGGAACTTTCACGGTTAGAAAGACTTGCTTTTTGTGTTGCAGGCAACCGGTGGGTTCTTGGAGTGGGAAGCACTTGCAATTGTTGAAACTGATGGTTTGTTACATTACCATCATTTTCTCTTTATGAATCTCGCGGATGCCAAATGTGGATAATTTTGTTGTGTTTTGTGTGTTATAGGACGACTGTTCTGCACAGTCAGTGTGCATCCGACACGTTTTAAGGTTGCTTTTCTCCGTGAAATCTCTTCTTTGGAGAAGTAGTTCAGATTGAAGTATATATAACCATCATTAGTGTATTCGTTCAGGAATTCGAGGAGAGTGAAGATCTAGAAAATCATTTCCAGGCTCTTGTGTCATTAGCTAAAGAGGAAATTCAAAAAAAAAAAGGTATTCTTAATTTTAATTGGTTATTTCTAAATGCTAACTGCGTGGCTTTGAATCTTAAGTGACTTATTCAGTAGGTAGTTGGTATTTAATATTTAAGGTAAAATAGTAGTTGCCTTATTTCTAATAAATGATAGTCCCAAAACGTTTTCATCTTGTATGTTGTTATTTCATGTGGTGGCTGAAATTTTGCTTCAGTTCAAAAAGTCCTAATTGTTATGCTGCTGCTATTGTGGTGTTATTCTACTCCTAACTAATTTAGTTTATTTTATGCTAAGTGCTGCTGTTTGGTTGTTACTATACTTACTGTGACAAGTTGTAGTGATCTTAGACTAATTAATCACTCCCTAATAGATTAAGAGAATTTCTAGCTTAAATTTAAGTTGATTTTGGTCATTGCCTTGCTGTAGTCTATCATCAAAAATAGTAATTGGGTGGATCAATAGTCACACTTGTTGCTTATATCACTCACAATGAATTTATTAGGCCCTTTACAGTTAATTAATCTTGCTTTCTTCACCTTCTTTTGAGTTCTTTGAGTTTCTAATTCTTCCATTATTTATATAAGGAAAAGTATAAGTAGACAATAAAATATTAAACAACGTAAATAATAGATATATTAAATATTTATTTCACTAGTGTACGGATGGTTATTTTAATATTAAAATTTAGATGATTAATTTAGAAATGTAACGTATTTTTATTTGATTGGTGGTTGTTCATATTATTCAAAATAGTCATTGTTCCCTAGCATTCCCCTTTATATAATTTTATAGAATTTTGGAGCTACATGTAGCAAGTCGCTTCCATGTATATACATGATCAGGTCTAAGTATATATATGATGTTATGTAGGATCATCCTTGTCTTCCGCATATTGATACATATGGTTACCCTGATTTTTATTTTCTTATGCATAAACAAATATAGAGCCCTCTTTTTTTATCTTCACTTCCACTTTTACTGCTTAATGTCCCCTCCAATTATATTTTTGTGTGGACAATATAGAATTATAGCCCATCCTAAAGCTCAATCATAATGAGTTCTGTTTTAGATATAGTTTCAAAACAACATTGAGTCTTATGTGTACAAGTTATTAACCAAGAAAAATAAATTGAAGTCAACCTATAGAAATTCATACTATATATATAAAGCTCAGCCTTAGTAGAAGTGGGTAGCGGCACTGGGTAGACGACTATTTAGACGAGACGAAAGAAATACCTAATTTACCGATGTAGATAGCTGACTGAGTAAACGCTTCTACCCGGACTTTTCATTTTTATAGATTTATATATAGAGACCCGAGGAAATTTTTATAAGATTCATTGCTCGGGCAGTCGTTACACCATTCGTGCAGGTCGTTACTTATGTAAGAAATGAAATCATGTTTTTAGTCAAATTAGTCACTTTGACTAAGAATCGCACTAATCCGCGACCAACAAGTTTTCCGAAACCAAACTCAATAGAATTGTATATATAAAATTTAATAATTATCAAGTTATTAATTTCTTAAAATAAAAATAAATTATTCTTGAATGTGCCCTACAACTTAAAAGACTTTAAAAATTTTAGTTCCATAAAAGTCTATACTTATCCTTAAAAAAATCAATATTGGCTCTATACTTTGCACATGTACATTTCGTGTTTATAAGAAACATAGGTGGATGGGGTATATAATGTTTATCTTAAATTAGCAACTAGTTGAAACCAAATACCAATTATGAGTTTATTTGGTATATAAACTCGTTCACACACACTTGTTCATATAATTAGATTTTTGAAATATCACCTCAATAAAACTCACTTGTTCACCTAAGAATACAATTACTAAGTGTGTGTTTGGATTACAGTTTGTAAACGGAAGTTTGCATAAAATTAATTTTGCAAACTTGATTTTGATGAAAAGTAAATTTGTATTGAAGTGATTTATGTTCAACTATCTTTATATCAAAATGGATTATAGTAAAATAAATATTATTTGGATTATACTATTCAAAATCACTTTTAGATGAAAATTACTAAAATAGATATCAACTTAAATAATTTTTTTATATTATCCAGTTATTTTAATTTAGATATTTGAATAATCTTATTAATTAATTTTATAATAAAATTAATATTTATTTATTAAAATAAAAATAACATATAAAAATTAGAAAAATATATTTTATATTAAAAATAAGAAATATAAATTATATATAAGAATATTTAATCATAATAATAAATATAATATACAAAAATCACAATTATAAGAGTGTATAATGTCAAATAAAAATTTAACAAAAAAATAAAAATAATAAATAATAGAAAAAGAGAGCTCATATAGAGAGAAATAATAAGAATTCCATAAATAATACAATAACATGTCTAAAGAATAAAATTGATAAAGAAAAAATAGATATTTAGTGTAAATGGCTAAAAGCCCGTTAATGAAACGCAGAAGTTAGAAATTGTTGCTTCTGCTAAACGTGGTTTTGACTACAAAATCACTTCTGCGTTTGCCAAATCAAAAGTTAGCCAAACAAAAAATTGAAACTTTCAATAAGTTTAAACGTGCTTTTTCTCTTCAAACGGATTTGCCAAATACACCCTAAGTCCATTTGGTTAACGGTTTCCACTTCTTAATAGTGTGTTTATAGTCCTTTTAATATAATTATTTATGTGTTTCTTTCTATTAAGTTAAACTTTTAAAAGAGTAATTTTATGGCAATTGCATTAGATTAATACTTGCATTATTTCAATGGAGAAAATGCCAGCATGCAATGCAAGAGAACCTTGGGAGTAAATGTTTAAATTTGTCTCTAATAATTTTTTAATTAAATTAAATTAGTTTTCAAATAATTTTGTTAATTAAATTTGTCTTTTAAAGAATTTAAATTAAGTATAACAGATGATATTGAAAATATAATGAAAATTCTGTTCTTTATATCTTATGATTGTTTAGTTATTTTTTTTAATTATTATTTAATTTTAACTTATACTCCTTTTTTATCATTTTTTTAAGGAAGCATTTCTTTATCTTTTCATTTTTTGGACTTGGGATCAGCAATTCTTTCTACTAGTAATTTTTTAGAAAGCATAAAATTAAGCCATGAGTAAGCAACCTCCCCAATATCTTTCGTGTGCTACATGTTATCCAGGATGCAAGAAACTTTGTTAATGTTTCCGTTTTGAGTTATTTTGTCACTCCTTATATAGTTTTACTTGTAATAAATTGTCGAATTTAACTCTTATATTACTCTCCTATCTCATAAATATGATAAACTGTTATTGGTTCTTCTAACACAGCCCATTTTTCATCACCAATTTTTTTTTTTAGTTTTATGTTTTTTATTTATTGTTTATTCATTTATTTGTGCTATTTCATTAAATTAGACATTGATAAGAGCTGGATTACAAATTAAAGCCACGACGTAGTGCAGATTATAGAGATGGTCTGAATAGATTCCTTGACTTCGCATTTTTCAATACATCATCCGATGGGATGATACATTATCCATGTCCTTTGTGTGGGTTCTGATTTTTTCAAACTAAAGAGGATGCGTATGATCATCTTCTGATGAAACCCTTTCCCCCTAACTATACCTTTTTGTTACACCACAGTGAGAGGATCGTAGACGAGAGCTCCAGTAGTAGAGAAGAACTAGAACCCATTGGAAATTCAGGAGATCAAATGCATGACATGGTCCACGACGCATTCAACTTGCTGGGACTGTAAAGTGATGATGAAGACTCGATGGATGAGCATGTCGGAGACATTGCGGAGGGGTTGCTGTACTTATCTAATGAACCTAGCCGCAAGGCTCGTGCCTTTCATGACTTGCTTGAGGATGGCAAGCCGAAATTGTATCTGGGATGCTCAAGATTCTCGAAGCTGTCTTTCTTGGTGAGGCTGTACCATATAAAGTGCATATGCGGAGTGAGCAACAAGGCTTTTGGTTTGATTCTAGAGCTATTGGGGGATACCTTTGAGCATGGAAGGATTCCAAAGACCTTACACGATGCCAAGAGAATCATAAGGAGGCTCGGTATTGAGTACAAGAAGATACATGCATGTCCAAATGACTGCATGCTATACTAGGGCTCCGATCAATACCTATTTAAATGCAAACAGTGTGGAGCATCCAGGTGGAAGCAAAAGACCCGGAAGAATTCTTTAGTAAGGATCAACATCGTTGTCAAGAAGAATGGGAAGCCTCTGCTGGCGAAGATTCTCCATTACTTTCCTCTGATTTCACGGTTGCAGCGATTATTCATGTCCAGCAAGACATCCATGGACATGTTGTGGCATAAGAGAGGAACCAATTCTGACAGTTCATTGAGGCATCCCAGGGACGGCGAGGCCTAGAAAACCTTTGATAAGAGATATACTGACTTTTCTGGTGATCCGCACAGTGTTCACTTAGCCTTGGCCAGTGATGGCTTCGATCCTTATGGAAACCTGATTTCAAAGTACTCAATATGGCCGGTGATTCTTATTTCGTATAACCTACCCCCTGGATTTGCGTAAAACAAACTAACTATATTATTTCCATGATTAATCCCGGTCCTAAAATGCTTGGCAATGACATAGATGTCTACTTACAGCCCCAGCTGATTGATGAGTTGAAAGTAGTTGTGGGCCGGTGTTGATACGTACGACACAAGTGAGAAGAAAAACCTCAAGATGCATGCTGCATTGCTGTGGACTATCAGCGATTTTTCGGACTTGGGCAATTTATCTGGCTCGAATACATACAGTGGGAGAGCTTGTTCCACATGCAATTTGGATACCGAGACTAAGCGACTCACCTTCAATCATAAATAATGTTTCATGGGTCATCGTCGCTTCTTGAATCATGATCACAGATATAGATAGAGAATAGATCCCACCTATCAAATTGACTGACAGGGATATCTTGAGAAAGTTGGAGAATTTGCACGTCTTACTTGGCAAGGTGCAAGCGGTTAGCGGTAAAAGAAGGCGTGGACAACAGACCGTGGTGCAAGATGAGTCTCATTGGAAAAAGAAGAGTATATGCTTTGATCTCCCATACTGGGAGACCAACATATTACGTCAAAACCTTGACGTCATGCACATAGATAAGAATGTGTGCGACAACATTGTTTTCACCATGTTGAACGAGAGTGGTAAATCCAAAGACCACCTAAAAGCTAGAAAAGATCTCCAATTGATGGGAATCAGGCATGACATGTGGCCACTTGAAGGTGGAAAGTATCCCTATGCAGTCTTTACCATGTCCAATCCACAGAAGGATGTCTTTCTGAAGACCATCAAGAATATGGTCTTTCTAGACGGGTACTCAAACAACATCTCTTGCTGTGTTGATTTAAAACAGCGTAAGTTATTGGGCTTGAAGAGTCATGACTGCCACATTCTAATGGAATATCTATTGCCAATTGCGTCAATACATGTATTGTCCACCCCTGTGTCTGCCGTCTTGGCAGAGTTATCAACCTTTTTCCAACAAATATGCAGTAAATCCATAGATCCTCAGCAACTTTCTCTCCTTCAAAATCGTGTGGTCCATACTCTGTACCACATGAAGATGATATTTCCACCTTCCTTCTTCACAGTCATGGTTCATCTAACGGTGCATCTAGTCGAAGAGGTATGCCTTGGTGGCCCAATACATTACCGGTGGATGTACCCAATTGAGAGGTAAAAATCTAAATACGCCTTCTCAACCTGTTTTATTATGATAGCCTGAACCTAGTTGTTTACTTATTATATTCTCGAAGGTACCTATGTCGTCTCAAGCACTACGTGCGTAATAGGGCACAACCGGAAGGCTCAATTGCAGAGGGCTACTTATTTGAGGAGATTTTTACATTCTTTTCAAGGTACCTAGATAATGTCGAGACAAGGATCAACAAACCAACGCGCATTGATGATCGGCCGACCGAAGTGCTGCCGAGCGAAATTGCCAGCATATTTCCAGAGGTTGGAAAGGCGGTTGGGGCTACTTCATTTTTTACTCTAACAACAAGCGAAAACCTTCAAGCACATCGTCATGTACTGGTCAATTGCATTGCTGTAGAGACATTCTTAGAGTAAGTATGGAGTGTGAGTTCTATGAGTATGAAGTGAGCCAATATGGTATTGAGAGTACTGACCTGCAATCAACTTTTTGTGTGCACAGTGACTTCAGAGCATTTAAAAAGAGAAAGCTGCAAAATAAAATAAGGTCTCAGTCTCACATAGATAGTGTTGTGCACAGAGGATTTCCCAACTGGTTCAGGCATGAGATAATCTTTTATATCTCAGGATTCCTACTACCCTTTGATGCTATTTTGCGTCTAATTGTTCCATGCCAGGTTCCCTTTGGAAGCACCAGTCATTCGAACGAGTTGGAGTGGCTTGCCTATGGTCCCATTGCTCAGGCTAGACGCTTCACGACTTACAACGTAATGGATTTAAATTTAGAACCATGTCGAGGGAGGAAAGGATGAAAACACAAAATAGCGAGATTTACGTCACTTCAGATACTAGAAGTTATGCAAGCAAACGGGATAGCAATGTTGTTGTTGGCGGTATCTCATATTACGTGAGATTAGTAGATATCATTGAGCTAAATTACAGTGATCAGTTCACGTTAGTTTTGTTCAAGTGTCTTTGGGCAAACACCACGTCGAGTAAAGGCATACGACAAGACGTATTGGGCCATACCTGTGTCAACTTTGCCACTTTAATTCACACCGGTGATCGAGAAGACGACGAGCCATACATCTTAGCATTTGAGGTGCGTCTTGTGTTCTACGTGGATGATGAGGTTGACAACGGATGGAGTGTCGTAGTCCATGTGATGCCAAGAGATTTGTTTGACATGGTGAAGATTATGAACATTGTGAGGTCGACCTTCATCCCCAACCTTGTATGATTAGCTAGCTTGAATTTGATGTCGAAGGCTTGCAGTTGACATGAGATGGTGATTTAGAAGAATCCACTAATGACGGCGTTGAAGATCGTGATGAGGCCGCCGATTCGTAAATACATTTCTTCGTCATGCATTTAGTTCATATTTATAGGAGATTCTGCATAAATATTAATTGGCACAATGAGTGAAACTACTAGAAATCAGTATTCTTCGGACGAATTTTAAGACAAAATTGAGATAAATTTTGAACAAATTAGAGACAATTTTTATTTCGAACAAAATAAAGACGAATTTTTTTTGTCCAAAAAACCCTTGTTGCAAATTTACTTTTTGTCTGAAATTTTGTCCGAAATTTTTTTCAAACGATTTTGTGACAAATTTCGAATACACTAAATTTCTAACTCTTATGATGTATTTTAGACAAATTAGCCAACATAAAGGTAATGTATTTCAAACAAATTTCAAACGTAAAAATATTTTATTTTAGACAAATTTTAAACAAAAAATATGCTTCATTTTAGACAAATTTCTAACGAATTTAGTCAAATATAACAGATTTTTTTCGAACAAATTTTAGACAAATCAAATATTTTTTATCGATTAAATTTTAGACAAATCTAATTTAATATAATTTACGTATTTGAAACAAATCTCATACAGAACAAAAAATAATTTTCGCACAAATTTTCTACAAATTTTCTATAATATTTCAAACAATTCTCATACAAAATAATTTGTTATTTAATATATAAATATTTTAGAAAATAAATTGTATACGATCTGCTTTCTGTATTAAGACCATTTTAATAAATAAATTTTTCATATTACATCATTGAAATTATAAATACAATAAAATCATGAAAAAGTTAATTACAATAAAAAACTTAAAAAATATTTTTGTCCATAAATATAATCAAACTAAAATTAAAAAAATAATTAAACTAAAATAAAGAAAGAAAGCCTTTAAAAAGGTCACAAATCATGAATAAATTAAAATGTACTAACCAATTCACCTAAAAATTCCTTAATCTAAATCAGAAAAAAATATATACTCCAAATATCAATCACTCATGTTATCAACCTCATCATCATTAAAGCCTGTCTCAAGCTCATCTTCCGCAGGAACAGATAATGTTGAAGGAAGTGGGAGATTCAACTTTTTTATATAAAGCATGAAATGTCTTTTCAGTAGAACCAATTCTTTTCTGTTGAACTTTTAGTTGACATCCTTAATTTTTTAACTTGTGCTCAGTATCATTCAACTTAACCTTTTGGCCTTCGTTGATCATTTCTTGCTCCTTTGTCCCTTTTTTTTCCACATGTGAAATTCTTACTCAATATTTAGATCGTCTTTGAATGTGTTTAAGCAATTTTTAGAACTCAACTTTAAAGAAGAGATCTAAACTAAAAGAACCTAAACCAAAAATAAATTTTTTTCTTTACCACAACTT
>NC_029794.2:105856191-105867317 GCF_000816755.2 Arachis ipaensis | reverse complement strand
GTAAATGATGAATATACTAAAAAATAAAAATATATAATAAATAGAGTTAAGTAAGAAAAGACAAAAGAGACAAAGGCATATATAACTAAGAGGATTAAATCAGAATCAAAACTTGGTCATGTCACATTTATGTTTTTTTAGTTAATTTGTTATAATCAAAAGTTCAATTATAACTCGGCCAATGAATTTGGGATGGTCAAGTTCATATATAGATAAAAGATCACACCAAGCGAAACTACAATTTAAAATGAAATCTTTTATTGTTTCAAAACTTCTATTGACTACATGGAAACTAAGCATTCAGAGAATATAATGCTAGCTATTAACAAAAATTAATAATCTTTGAATTTAGATTCCATAGATAATACTAATTTATACACACATACATTCATGTATATATAAGTCTTATTGTGCACATATCTTTAGAAGATAGGAAACGTGATCCACTTTAAAAATCTGTAAGATAACAAATGATAAGTATATATGCCTGGTTTAACATTGTTGACTACTTCAACATAATTTGACAACAAAATTATAATAAAAGATGAATAATTGAATATACTAAAATTATATGGTAATTAGAGTTAATTAAGAAAAGAATATTTCCTGTTGCTATGATCCTGATCCACACCACACCACAATATACATCTACTCCATGCATTTGAATTACAACTATTTCACAGCAAGCTTATTAATGTGAAGCGCATCATTGAACTCATGATTCAAGCATGGTGTTCACTGTTAAACAAACAGAATTCTGACATCATTGATAAAATTCACAATTCTAATTTAAATTGTGGCTGCGTTACTACTGTAAATATATTGTTACAATTATAATCATTTTAATTGTGGGTTTTTCTATTTTTGTGATATGCATTGTGATTGTTATGGGTTTTTCTTTTTCACTAGTGCAACTTAAAAAGCGGTTTCATGTTGTTCACTATTTTCCTGGGTTATGGCTTAATGCGGCTAATGTTACCATCCCATTCAGACTATATATATATAATTCTAAATTTAATTAATCCAATTTGACCTTGTTAAACTTTCATACATATAAAAAATATTAGAATGAACAAATATTGGCTAAAATTGCGATGAATATTAAAATGAAGACAATGAAATGTTACTGCAAAAAGTGTAAAGACAAACAAGAAAAAGACTTTAAATGGTGAAAGATCTAAAAGAATGTATATACGAATGAAAATAATGACTAAGATGGTGACAGAAAAGGAGAAACAAGAATGAAATAAAAGACATCCAATAGATGCAAAACAGAAGAGAGTATCACTCATATCCAAAGAGTTAAGAACAAACCCTAACTTTTTTAATAGGACTCTAATTTTATCCTTAGAAAGACCAAAGGACCATTGATAAAACTCCAAGTCATAGTCTGATAACGAGAACCATCATTAACAAAGAAACAAACAAGAATCACATCACTACTCACAAAAAATTGGGACTTGATAGAGGTCGCACAAAGACTCAAAGTGGCAAGGGTTGGAGGCGGGTGGCGGTGCGAGGTCCGAGACCGGAGGAGGCGACCACATGCAGGAGGCAGAACAGTGTGAGCGGGTGAGAGCTATTACCTGTGAACGCAAACCACGAGGGTGGTGGTCGCCTGAGTTGCGAGGTCAGAGGTTGGCTGGAGTGCGACCCGGAAGATCAGCGACGCCGCGGCGGCCACAAGGCAGAGCACGTGAGCGAGTTAGGGCTCTATAATCTGTGAGCGGAAAGAACGAGGGAGGGTAGAGGTCGCTTGAGTTGCAAGGGCGGAGGTTGGCTGGAGTGCGACTCGAAAGATCGATGGTGGCCACAGGTAGGAGAGCAGTGTGAGTGAGTGAAGGCTCTCTGTAAACCGTAAGGAGGCAGAGCAGTTTTCGAGAAAGAGATAAAAATTGAAACCAAAAGGGCGGGTTTGAATAAAATTTGGCTTTTTGGTGCAGAGTAAAGAGGTGGTTTTGAAACAATTACATATGTTAAAATTTTAAAATTAAATTATATCTAAATTTTACCAAGAAATTAAAAAAAAAATTATATCATTAGTATTTAAAAGATAAGTTTTGGAATATTGGTATTTACATTTTATTTGGTGATGCATGTCAATAGATTTCAATTAAGATCATAAGTAATTTTTTTTCTAAATTCTTGAAGGTGTTTATATAGTTCCTACCTGCGTGACACAATCATTAATCAATAGATAAATTCATATACAAAGCTACACTTTATATATATATATTTACTGTAGGGATTAGGGTGAATTCTTCTTTTAAGCTATGGTATTTGGATTAATTTGTTAGAGGTCTCTTGAAGAAACTCTATATAAGTAAGTTCTTTTTTTAGTAACTATCATTGTGTGTATTAATGTTCATTTTTTTCTTTTATTAAAATCAGTTTGTTAAAAATCAATTTTTATAGTTTAATTTGGTTTTAAACCAAATAAAACTAGTATCTAATTTTACTGCAATAATATTAAAACTAAGCGTTTTATCAATTGTTATATGAAAAAGTAGTTTAGTTCAGTTTCTAAAATATTTAGGATGTGTTTGGTTTAGCATTAGAAACACAAGAAACCCATTCAATCTTATTGAATACTAAAATTTTTTGTTTGGCAATTTTTTTTCTCTAAACACAAATATGATTCTGGATTTTAACTCCCATTCATCAGAAGCAATAAATTATAACTTTTGCGTTTAGCGTTTGCGTTCAATTGTTAAATTGAAAAATTAATTAAAATTTTTATTTTTTCTATCAATTTTGTCATTTAACGTCATTTGTAACAAGAGATATTAGAAACAATCATCAGAGTTCTTGAATATTTTTTATGGTTATGTTTTACAAACAAATAATTTTTTAATATCATTGTAGTATTCTTTGTTAAGTTTTGATTTTTTATCAATTTTTTATTTATTTTGTTGTTCATAGTATGGATTTTTTTTTAGAATTTTTTTATGTTCACTAATTAATATTTATCAAAATATAATATTATAATTTTGTAACATGAAATTAATTATACTCATAGTTGGTTATCTCATAAAAATATAATTTAATTAATCTAATTTTTAATATACTTTATATGTAGATATGGAAATTTCAGAACATCGAAAGTGGATGTACAATAGAAATTTATAATATAAATTATTGATCTTGGAACCTTGACTCGCATGATCTCTTCCACTAATGGATCTTCACCTCTAAGAGGGTTTTCCTTCCAATCTGTTCGACTGCTTTGCCTTTGGAGGTCGATGATGAGAGGATAATTTATACGCTTTTTGGCATTGTTTTTACATAGTTTTCAGCATAATTTACTTAGTTTTTAGTATATTTTTATTAGTTTCTAAATAAAAATCATATTTCTGGACTTTACTATGAGTTTGTGTATTTTTCTGTGATTTCAGGTATTTTCTGGCTGAAATTGAGGGACCTGAGCAAAAATCAGATTCAGAGGTTGAAGAAGGACTGCAGATGCTGATAGATTCTGACCTCCCTACACTCAAAGTGGGTTTTCTGGAGCTACAGAACTCCAAATGGCGTGCTCTTAATTGCGTTGGAAAGTAGACATCCAGGGCTTTCCAGAAATATATAATAATCCATACTTTGATTAAGGATAAATGACGTAAACTGGCGTTGAACGCCAGTTCCATGCTGCATTCTGGAGTCAAACGCCAGAAACAGGTTGCAAAGTGGAGTTAAACGCCAGAAACAGGTTACAAACTGGCGTTCAACTCCAAGAAAGACCTCTACACATGTAAAGCTCAATGCTCAGCCCAAGCACATACCAAGTGGGCCCTAGAAGTGAATTTCTGCATCATTTACTCATTTCTGTAAACCCTAGTAACTAGTTTAGTATAAATAAGACTTTTTACTATCTTTGTAAGGGATCCTTGATTAGTTTTTATGCTATCTTAGACTTTCATGGGGGCTGGCCATTCGGCCATGCCTGGACCATTATCACTTATGTATTTTCAAACGGTAGAGTTTCTACACACCATAGATTAAGGTGTGGAGCTCTACTGTTCCTCATGAATTAATACAAAGTACTACTATTTTTATATTCAATTCAAGCTTATTCCTTCTCTAAGATATCCATTCGTACCCAAGAACATGATGAATGTGATGATTATGTGACGCTCATCATCATTCTCACCTATGAACGCGTGCCTGACAAACACTTCCGTTCTACATGCAAACAAGCTAGAATGAGTATCTCTTAGATATCTAATACAGAGGACCGAGTCCGAGATATTAGAATCTTCGTGGTATAATGAAAGCAGAGGTTCAGAGGAATGAAAGCATCTCTATATGCTTATCTGAAATTCTCACCAATGAATTACATAAGTATCTCTATCCTAAGCTATGTTTTATTTATCTTTTAATTATTAAAACTCTATATCCATTTGAATCCGCCTGACTGAGATTTACAAGGTGACCATAGCTTGCTTCAAGCCGACAATCTCCGTGGGATCGACACTTACTCACGTAAGGTTTATTACTTGGACGACCCAGTGCACTTGTTGGTCAGTTGTGCGAAGTTGTGACAAAGAATTAAGATTATGAACGTGCGTATAAAGTTTTCAGCGCCGTTACCAAGGAATGGAACCGTCACGGTTTCTGCGCACCAAGTTTTTGGCACCGTTGCCGGCGATTGTTCAAGTTTGGACAACTGATGGTTCATCTTGTTGCTCAGATTAGGTAATTTTCTTCTTGTTTCAACTTTTATTTGGTTTTCAAAAACTTTTTCAAAAATTTTTCTTTGTTTTTGTTTTTCTTAAAATAAATTTTCGAAAAATAAAAAATTTAATAAAATGATAAAACCAAAAATATTTTGTGATTCTTGTTTAAGTCTATAGTCAAGTTTTAAGTTTGATGTCAATTGCATCTTTTTAATTTTCTAAAAAAAAAATTATTTTCGAAAATTTCATGCATTGCATTCTTCATGATCTTCAAGTCGTTCTTGGCCAGTCTTCTTGTTTGATCTTCATATTTTCTTATTTTGTGTCTTTCCTTGTTTTTCATATGCATTCTTGAAACATTAATGCCTAAAGAATAAAATTTTTTAAGTTTGGTGTCTTGCATGTTTTCCTTTCTTGAAAACTTTTCAAAAATAAGTTATTGGTGTTCATCTTGACATTCAAAGTGTTCTTGGTGTTCATCTTGACATTCATAGTGTTCTTGCATGCATCACATGTTTTGATCCAAAATTTTCATGCATGGAGTCTTTTTGATGTTTTTCTCTTTCATCATTAAAAATTCAAAAAAAAAAATATCTTTCCCTTATTCTATCATAAAATTTCGAAAATTTGGGTTGACTTTTTCAAAACTTTTTAAAATTTAGTTGTTTTTTATGAGTCAAATCAAATTTTCAATTTAAAAATTCTATCTTTTTCAAAAATCAAATCTTTTTCATTTTTTTTTATAAATTTCGAAACTTTCAAAATTATTTTCAAAATCTTTTTCTTATTTTTATTTCATATTTTCGAAATTAATGCTAACAATTAATGTGATTGATTCAAAATTTTTAAGTTTGTTACTTGCCTAATAAGAAAGGTTCAATCTTTAAACTCTAGAATCATATCTTTTTGTTTCTTGTTAGTCAAGTAATCAACTTTAATTTTCAAAATCAAATCTTTTTAAATTTCTTTTTCAAATCTTTTTCAAATTAAGTTTCAATCGTATCTTTTTCAAAATTAATTTCAAAATCTTTTCTAACTTCCTATCTTTTCAAAATTTAATTTTCAAATCTTTTTCAAACCAATCCTATCTTTTTGTTTCAATCATATCTTTTTCAAAACTACCTAATTAATTCTCTTTCTAATTTTCGAAAATCCCTTCCTTCTTTTTTTTTAAAAAAAATTCCTTTTTAATTAATTAATTGTTTTAAAAATTTAATTTAATTTGATTTCAATTTTAATTTTCAAAATTTAACTTTAAATTTTAATTTTAATGTAATTAATTTTCGAAATTCCCTCTCTCTCATCTCCTTCTAATTATTTATTTATTTATTTATTTACTAACACTTCTCTTCATCTCAAAATTCGAACCCTCTCTTCCTCTTGGTGTTCGAATTTCTCTTCTTCTATTCCTATCTTCTTCCACTCACATAAAGGAATCTCTATACTGTGACATAGAGGATTCTATATTTTCTTTTCTGTTTTCTTCTTTTTCATATGAGCAGGAACAAGGATAACAACATTCTTGTTGAAGCTGATCCTGAACCTGAAAGGACTCTGAAGAGGAAGCTAAGGGAAGCTAAAGCACAACTCTCTGGAGAAAATCTGACAGAAATTTTCGAAAAAGAAGACAACATGGCCGAAAATAATAACAATGCAAGGAAGATGCTTGGTGACTTTACTGCACCTAATTTCAATTTACATGGAAGAAGCATCTCGATCCCTGCCATTGGAGCAAACAACTTTGAGCTTAAACCTCAATTAGTTTCTCTGATGCAACAGAACTACAAGTTTCATGGACTTCCATCCGAAGATCCTTTTCAGTTCTTAACTAAATTCTTGCAGATCTGTGATACTGTTAAGACCAATGGGGTTAATCCCGAGGTCTACAGGCTTATGCTTTTTCCGTTTGCTGTAAGGGACAGAGCTAGAATATGGTTGGACTCTCAACCTAAGGATTGCCTGAACTCTTGGGATAAGCTGGTCACGGCTTTCTTAGCCAAGTTCTTTCCTCCTCAAAAGCTTAGTAAGCTTAGAGTGGATGTTCAAACCTTCAAACAGAAAGAAGATGAATCCCTCTATAAAGCTTGGGAGAGATACAAGGAACTGACCAAAAAGTGTCCTTCTGACATGCTTTCAGAATGGACCATCCTGGATATATTCTATGATGGTCTGTCTGAGCTATCAAAGATGTCACTGGACTATTCTGCAGGTGGATCCATTCACCTAAAAAAAACGCCTGCAGAAGCTCAAGAACTCATTGATATGGTTGCAAATAACCAATTCATGTACACTTCTGAAAGGAATCCTGTGAATAATGGGACGCCCATGAGGAAGGGAGTTCTTGAAATTGATACTCTGAATGCCATATTGGCTCAGAATAAAATATTGACTCAGCAAGTCAATATGATCTCTCAGAGTCTGAATGGATTGAAGGAATCATCCAACAGTACTAAAGAGGCATCTTCTGAAAAAGAAGCTTATGATCATGAGAACCCTGCAATAGCAGAAGTGAATTTCATGGGTGAACCCTATGGAAACACCTATAATCCCTCATGGAGAAATCATCCAAATTTCTCATGGAAGGATCAACAAAAGCCTCAACAAGGCTTTAACAATGGTGGAAGAAACAGGTTTAGCAATAGCAAGCCTTTTCCATCATCCACTCAGCAAAAGACGGAGAGTCCTGAGCAGGATCCATCTAGCTTAGCAAATATAGTCTCTGATCTATCTAAGGCCACTTTAAGTTTCATGAATGAGACAAGGTCTTCCATTAGAAATCTGGAGGCTCAAGTGGGCCAGCTGAGTAAAAGGGTCACTAAAACCCCTCATAGTACTCTCCCAAGCAATACAGAAGAGAATCCAAAAAGAGAGTACAAGGTCATTGAATTAACCATCATGGCCGAACCTACAAGGGAGAGAGAGGACGTGAATCCCAGTGAAGAAGACCTCCTGGGACGTCCAGTGATCAATAAGGAGTTTTCCTCTGAGGAACCAAAGGAATCTGAGACTCATCTAGAAACCATAGAGATTCCATTGAACCTCCTTATGCCATTCATGAGCTCTGATGAGTATTCTTCTTCTGAAGAGAATGAAGATGTTACTGAAGAGCAAGTTGCCAAGTACCTTGGTGCAATCATGAAGCTGAATGCCAAATTATTTGGTAATGAGACTTGGGAAGTTGAACCTCCCTTGCTCATCAATGAACTAAGTGATCTGGATCAACTGAGATTGCCTCAGAAGAAACAGGATCCTGGAAAGTTTTTAATACCTTGTACCATAGGTACTATGACCTTTGAGAAGGCTCTATGTGACCTTGGATCAGGGATAAACCTCATGCCACTCTCTGTAATGGAGAAACTGGGAATCTTTGAGGTGCAAGCTGCCAGAATCTCATTAGAGATGGCAGACAACTCCAGAAAATAGGCTTATGGACAAGTAGAGGACGTGCTAGTAAAGGTTGAAGGCCTTTACATCCCTGCTGATTTCATAATCCTGTATACTGGGAAGGATGAGGATGAATCCATCATCCTTGGAAGACCTTTCCTAGCCACAGCAAGAGCTGTTATTGATGTGGACAGAGGAGAGTTAGTCCTTCAACTGAATGAGGACAACCTTGTGTTTCAAACTCAAGGATCTCCTTTTGTAACCATGGAGAGGAAGCATGAAAAGCTTCTCTCACTGCAGAGTCAATCAAAGCCCCCACAGTCAAACTCTAAGTTTGGTGTTGAACCCCCACATTCAAACTCTAAGTTTGGTGTTGGAAGGTTCCAACCTTGCTCTGAACATCTGTGAGGCTCCGTGAGAGCTCACTGTCAAGTTATTGACATTAAAAAAGCACTTGTTGGGAGGCAATCCAATGTTATCTAATTATATTTATTTATTTTCTATTGCTATTTTATGTTTTCTTTAGGTTGATGATCATGTGAAGTCACAAAAACTACTGAAAAATAAAAAACAGAGTGAAAAATAGAATGAAAAATAGCACACCCTGGAGGGGAACAGTCTGGCGTTTAAACGCCAGAAACAAGCATCTGTCTGGCGTTTAACGCCAGAAACAAGCATCTACCTGGCGTTAAACGCCAGAACAGAGCATGAAAGTGGCATTTAACGCCAGAAACAGGCAGCAGTCTGGCGTTAAACGCCAGGATTGCATGTATAAGGCATTTTTCACGTCTAAAGGGTACAGGGATAAAAAATCCTTGACACCTCAGGATCTGTGGACCCCACAGGATTCCCTCAGGATCTGTGGATCCCACAGGATCCCCACCTAATCCTATTCTCTTCTCTTCACACCTTTTCATAACTCTCTTCCCCAAATGCCCTTCACCAATCACTTCAATCACTCTTGCCCATCACCCCCTCACCACTCACATCCATCTTCTCTTCCCCAAAAACCCCACCTACCTTCAAATTCAAAATATTTTCCCTCCCAAACCCAACCCTAAATGGCCAAACCCTAAACCCCTCCCCACTTCTATATAAAACCCTCATTCCTTCTTCTATTTCACACAACATAACCATATCTTCTTCCACTTGGCCGAAACCTACTCTCTCTATCTCTCTCTCTCCTCCATTTCTCTTCTTCTTCTACTTCTTTTTTTCTTCTTTTGCTCGGGGACGAGCAAACATTTTAAGTTTGGTGTGGTAAAAGCATTGTTTTTTATTTTTCCATAACCATCTATGGCACCTAAGGCCAAAGAAACCTCTAGAAAGAGGAAAGGGAAGGCAATTGCTTCCACCTCTGAGTCATGGATGATGGAGAGATTTATCTCAAAGGTCCATCAAGACCACTTCTATGAAGTTGTGGCCAAGAAGAAAGTGATCCCTGAGGTTCCTTTCAAGCTCAAAAGGAATGAGTATCCGGAGATCCGACTTGAGATTCAAAGAAGAGGTTGGGAAGTTCTCACCAACCCCATTCAACAAGTCGAGATCCTAATGGTTCAACAGTTCTATGCAAATGCATGGATCACAAGGAACTATGATCAAAGTGTGAACCCAAATCCAAAGCATTGGCTTACTATGGTTCGGGGAAAATACTTAGATTTCAGTCCGGAAAATGTAAGGCTGGCGTTCAACTTGCCAATTATGGAAGAAAATGCACGCCCCTACACAAGAAGGGTCAACTTTGATCAAAGGTTGGACCAAGTCCTCATAGACATATGTGAGAAAGGAGCTCAATAGAAATTTGACTCAAGAGGCAAGCCAGTTCAATTAAGAAGGCATGACCTCAAACCAGTGGCTAGGGGATGGCTAGAGTTCATTCAACGCTCAATCATTCCTACTAGTAACTGGTCTGAAGTTACTATAGACCGGGCCATCATGATCCATAGTATCATGATTGGAGAAGAGGTGGAAGTTCATGAGATTATACCTCAACAACTCAACAAGGTGGCTGACAAGTCTTCCACTTGGGCAAGGTTAGCCTTTCCTCACCTCATATGCCACCTCTGCAATTCAGCTGGAATTGACATAGAGGGAGATATCCTCATTGAAGAGGACAAGCCCATCACTAAGAAAAGGATGGAGCAAATAAGAGATCATGGACCTCAGCAAGAGCATGAGGAAAGTCCCCACCATGAAATCCTTGAGATGCCCCAAGGGATGCACTTTCCTCCACAAAATTATTGGGAGCAAATCAACACCTCCCTAGGAGAATTAAGTTCCAATATGGGACAACTAAGGGTGGAGCACCAAGAGCACTCCATCATCCTCCATGAGATTAGAGAAGATCAAAGAGCCATGAGGGAGGAGCAACAAAGGCAAAGAAGAAACATAGAGGAGCTCAAAAGCACCATTGGTTCTTCAAGAAGAAGAAGACGCCACCCTCACTAAGGTGGACTCAAGGATGATGAAAAAATGAATGTTAAATATATTGGCTCTTGAAAGAATGATGAAAAAAGAGAAATGTTATTTGATAATCTGAAAAATCATAAAAATGATTCTTGAAGCAAGAAAAAGCAGTGAATACAAAAGCTTGCAGAAGAAAAAAAGAGAAAAGAAAAATGGCGAAAAAAAAAGAAAAAGAAAAAGCAAGTAGAAAAAGCCAAAAGCTCTTTAAACCAAAAGGCAAGAGCAAAAAGCCAATAGCCCTTAAAACCAAAAGGCAAGGGTAATAAAAAGGATCCAAGACTTTGAGCATCAGTGGATAGGAGGGCCTAAAGGAATAAAATCCTGGCCTAAGCGGCTAAACCAAGCTGTCCCTAACCATGTGCTTGTGGCGTGAAGGTGTCAAGTGAAAACTTGAGACTGAGCGGTTAAAGTCAAGCTCCAAAGCAAAAACAGAGTGTGCTTAAGAACCCTGGAAACCTCTAATTGGGGACTTTAGCAAAACTGAGTCACAATCTGAAAATGTTCACCCAGTTATGTGTCTGTGGTATTTTTGTATCCGGTGGTAATACTGGAAAACAAAGTGCTTAGGGCCACGGCCAAGACTCATAAAGTAGCTGTGTTCAAGAA
>NC_029794.2:105848886-105856008 GCF_000816755.2 Arachis ipaensis | reverse complement strand
AAGCTCAATGCTCAGCCCAAGCACACACCAAGTGGGCCCCGGAAGTGAATTTCTGCATCATTTACTCATTTCTGTAAACCCTAGTAACTAGTTTAGTATAAATAGGACTTTTTACTATCTTTGTAAGGGATCTTTGATTAGTTTTTATGCTATCTTAGACTTTCATGGGGCTGGCCATTCGGCCATGCCTGGACCATTATCACTTATGTATTTTCAAACGGTAGAGTTTCTACACACCATAGATTAAGGTGTGGAGCTCTGCTATTCCTCATGAATTAATATAAAGTACTACTATTTTTCTATTCAATTCAAGCTTATTCCTTCTCTAAGATATCCATTCGTACCCAAGAACATGATGAATGTGATGATTATGTGACGCTCATCATCATTCTCACCTATGAACGCGTGCCTGACAAATACTTCCGTTCTATATGCAAATAAGCTAGAATGAGTATCTCTTAGATATCTAATACAGAGGACCGAGTCCGAGATATTAGAATCTTCGTGGTATAAGTTAGAACCCATGGATGGCCATTCTTGAGATCCGGAAAGTCTAAACCTTGTCTGTGGTATTCCGAGTAGGATCTGGGAAGGGATGGCTATGACGAGCTTCAAATTCGCGAGTGCTGGGCGTAGTGACAGACGCAAAAGGATAGTAAATCCTATTCCAGTATGATCGAGAACCGACAGATGATTAGCCATGCAGTGACAGTGCATTGGACCATTTTCACAGAGAGGATGGGATATAGCCATTGACAACGGTGATGCCTTACATAAAGCTTGCCATGGAAAGGAGTAGGAATGATTGGATGAAGACAGCAGGAAAGCAAAGGTTCAGAGAAACGAAAGCATCTCTATATGCTTATCTGAAATTCTCACCAATGAATTACATAAGTTTCTCTATCCTAAGCTATGTTTTATTTATCTTTTAATTATTAAAACTCTATATCCATTTGAATCCGCCTGACTGAGATTTACAAGGTGACCATAGCTTGCTTCAAGCTGACAATCTCCGTGGGATCGACCCTTACTCATGTAAGGTTTATTACTTAGACGACCCAGTGTACTTGTTGGTCAGTTGGGCGAAGTTGTGACAAAGAATTAAGATTATGAACGTGCGTATAAAGTTTTCAGCGCCGTTACCAAGAAATGGAACCGTCACGATTTCTGCGCACCAGTCGACTTCCAACTTTAAGAGCTTTCTTCCAACTCTTTTCGTCATCGTACCTCCCTTCGCAATTCCCGCTTTGCTTTCCGTTGTCGTTCACCTTCCAGTTTGACTTGCTCTAACCGTCCATGATGGCCGTGGACTAATCCTAATATCTCTGTTGGACGGGGAGGTTCTTCATCTTCGGGTGGATGGACCTTAGGACCTCTGACTGAATCCGTCGCGACTAAGAGTTTCCTGAAGTCCCTTCTCCGTGGAGAACATGCATTCTTTCTCGAGGTGGAGGTATTGCAAGCGTGAGGTCATCACGGTGGAGCTCCGGTTCTGACTCAGATGTCATGTGACCGTCCGCCATTATCAAGGGTTGATCTCCAGATCCCCGGCAACAAATCTAATGTTCCGAGGGTTACCTGAAATGTTGATTTGAGCCTGAACGTGAGGTCTAGACTTCTTGTGAGGCAGCGTCCGACTTGTTCTTGTGCCGAGGTGCCGCCGTCCGAGTTCCTCTTGAGGAAGTGGGAGTGGTACCTGCAAGAGACCCCGATGCTTAAGTTAGAAAGGGGTTTAGGCAGATTTTTAGTAAATTAGAACATAAATATTTTTGAGGAGTGTCAGAGTATTTATAGTAGAGTTGATAACCACCTTTTTGGAGTAGTTCTACCTTTGTTGGTGGATGACTATTCCCTTTATCTTAGGAGTTTGTTGGAATCTATCTTTTAGGTGAGATAGAAATAGTAAGAGAGATTCGTGGAGACAGTTACTCGTTTGGATAAGTGAAACTGGACCTCCTTTGTTGTGTCCGACCTCTTAGGAGGTCGGGTAGAACGAGGTCTTTGGTGGGCCTTTAAGCTTATAAATAGGTTTGGCTTAGTGTTTTGGGTTAGGCTATGAACATGTATAATAATAAATGAGAAATTAATCAATACGATGATTATTTCATGTTTTGATAAAGAAGTTTTGGAATTGAGTTTTAGAAACAAAAAGTGTACTCTTTTATAAGTTATATATAATTAAAGTTATTTTAGGAAAAAGAAACTTTATTTTGGAATAGTAAAAATATTTAGGATAAATCATAGACAAATCTAAAATATAAACAATATTTTCATACTAAATGTTATAATTTTTCAATAAACAGATGAAATCCGTTTGAAAACTGATGCACTTTCATACGGAATTTACAAATGATGCTATTTTCGTCCTAAATTTGTGGAAAAAAAATTTGGCTAATTCGAATGGTTAGCTATAGTAAAAGAATTTAAGACTAATTATAGACAAATTTAGGATATAATTAATATTTTTCAAAATGCGGCCCAAATCTATCCAAAAGTTATTCAGATGAAATACAAAGGAATTATAGCTTTTGTCTGAAATGTGTTACTAATCTGTATGAAAATTTTGGCGTTATCCAAAACCAAAATTTGGGACAAAATTTAGATAAATTTAGGATAGAATATATTATTCCAATGCCTCCACTAAAAGTTGTTCAACATTTGTCTCAAATTTGTTCGAAATGAAAAAGTCATTTAGATGGAATAAATTTCGTTTAAAATTTTTGTCAAAAAAAGCCCTATTTCTAGTAGTAGAAAATTTATTTTTTTTTTTTTTTTTTTTTATATTTTCTACAATTTGTTGAAAGACTATCGCAAGATGCGGATTAAGACACTACAAGGTTTTCGTTTATTTATGGCAGTGTTTTCTCTTATTTGTGGAGGTTTATAACCCCCACCAAATGGTTCGTGGGGGTTTCTGAAACCTCCAAAATTTGAGGTGCCACGAAGTCTTTTGTGGAAGTTTTTAAAAACCTCCACAATATATTCAGCGGGGATTTTATGTGTGTCTAGTGGAGGTTTTATATTAGAATTTTGTGATAATTTTAAATCACTTTTGTGACAGTTTAAAACCCCCACAAATTGATTTTTTAATTTAAAAAAAGTAACTATTTTGTGAGATTTTCAACCCTCCACAAATCCTGTAATTATTTATTTATTTTTAATTTCAAATCATTCATTCACTACAAGAAAAACACCCATTCAACTACACTTTTTTTAAGCTACATTTAAAAAGCGTAGCCTATTCCTAGAATAGGCTATGCTTTTCTCAGTGTTGTCTTTTTGTAAGAGAAAAGGAAACACAATTTTGGCATCATTTGAAAAATGTAGCCTTAGGTATTATAGAAATCACTTATAAAGCGTAGCCTTTTCTAAATATCTATGGCTACACTTTTCACACCAAAGAGAGCACTTTTAAAGAGTAACCTATTTGTTATAATTTGGGTACTCTTCAAAAACGTCTCCTAATGTATCTAGGGCCAAATACGGCGTATAACTTAGTGAATATTTTCCCCTTTGCCCCCCAAAGCACGCAGATCAGCTAGCTCTTCAGTAACTCGCGCCTCACCTTCATTCACTATCAGAGAAAGCCTTCGCGTCCTCACTTCTCACCTTCGCCACTCACCGTTGCTTCTTCCCCACTCACCACTCACCACTCACCACACACGACTTTGCCACTCATCGTCAGCTGCTCTCTCCTGCATTGATCGTCAGTTGTGCTCTCTTGCATTGATCGTGAGCTGCACCCTCACCATCGTCATCTCTGCGCTCTGGTCGTCCTCTCTGCGCACACATCGTCGAGAAGGTATCTATAAATTTCCGTTTGGTTCTGAAATTTGGGTGTTTAGAGTTCCAATTTTAGGGTTTTTAATTTGGGGGGTTTGATACAATAATATGGTTTATATGCAACTGTGAATTGTGAATTGATGAACAAGCCATGTATTGTTGATGAACATGCAAGGTTCAACTTGAATACCCCTTTTTTTCCTAATTCTCGCCAAATCCCGTGTTGGAGTTCCTTCAAGCTGAGCTCGAGCTTCAGATAGCGGCTTTGCTTTCCATTCTTAGTGGAATTTGCGTTTTATTTGTTTATTTGTTTATTTTTTTCGAATTGTTACTGATTCTGGTTCGCGTGGCGATGTTATTTTGGAATAAAGAGGGAAGAGAGGAATTGCTTGTAGTGTTACTGAGCCACATTCAGATCCTGAGGGTGACAATGAGGAGGTATTTTTAGTTTGCTTTGGTACTATATCTGTTGGAGAATTTCTGAGTTGGTTAATTTTTTGTAACTGTCAGGTTAGTTAGAAATTAGAAGTTAGTTTGTTTGTTTCAAATTTTGACAATTTGCTGCACTATATCTATTAGACTAGCATCTGTTATAACAGTTATTTTAGTTTCGAAAGTTAGTGTCGATTAGTTTCAAATTCTGATCATTGTAGAACTCGACAGGAAGGAATTCACTACAAGAAAAACGGACAATTGCAGCGGAAAATTGCTTGCATTTCCCCGAACGGCTGCAAATTCATTGAGTAGCTGCTGTTCTTGATGCGTTATTCGTCTCCGTCAAAGACTGCTCAAGATAGGGGCGGTTTTGTGTATCAACTGACGCAGCAACAGCTCAAATTTATTTTATAATCGAAATTGGGTGAATTTAGGGCGATTAATCCTCGTTTTTGCGTGAACCCAAAGGGGGACAAAGGCGACAATCACTAGTTTCAAGACTCCTTACCGCCGTATATGTTCCGTTATCATCAGAGCAGCCGCTATGTCCTTCCTCGTCACGGATCTGCTCAAGCTCCCGTGCGCAAAAGCAAGGTGGAGAGGCACGTCCATTGTTTGTCCCTCCGCCGTGCACGTCCCGATGTCGTCGCGTGGCTTCCCAACCGTCCCGATATCGTCGTCCTCAACCTTCCCCCCTTGCACTGTTGTGCGCCGCTCAAACGTACCCTATTTCCCGCTTCCTGGTTCGCTTTCTCTCCCTTTTCTTGTTCTTCTAATTTCATCTTTTGTCTTCGTTCCTTTGTTTCAATTGAATCATTTTGATTGTTGATCGAATTTCTTTGCACCAATTTAGTTTAATTGCTTGTTCCCAATTTGGTTGCTATTTTGGTTCGAACCCTAGTTCCAATTTAATTGTTTCCTTAGTTGTTGACCTGAAGATAAATGGTTCATTAGTTGTTTCTTTGCTGAAAATATATTCCTGCATTCTATTAGAAATAATTGTCCAATTTTAATTGTGCATACAGAAGTAATCTGTTCCTTAAAATTTTTTAGAATTCCAATTTAGCTCCAAAATTGCCTCCGATACTGTTCTCATCTATCCTTTTTGAAATTGGAAAAAGGTTCTTTTACCTTTTGATCAATGTATATATAAGACAAAGGCTATGGTGGATTGAATGAAATGTTAAATGCTGAGATTATAAAACAGAGTTCTGTGTTCTCTTTTTTTTCTTGCTGAGTGTGTTCTCAGTCACATGAAATTGGTAGATACATTATTTTTTCTCCTATTAACTTCTGTGATCTCATGGTCAACCTCAATTTTGCTAATGCTTTCAATGCCATGTTCTTCTTTTACATTCTTTTCTGTCATTACTAGCACAATTTTGCTCCCTTGTGTCATTCATATGATGCAACTTAAAATTGTTATTGTTTATAAATGCTAGAATCTTATGTATGTATATAAATGAAGGCAATGAAAGCTATGGTTTTATCTTGTTTTCGGTTCTGCATTATGAAATTATATTGGAGTCACCTAGTCAAACTCTATATGGTACTTCCAACTGCTTTTTATGTATATATAGTGAATGCAAGGCTAATTCTTTTCCATATAGAAGTAAGATAAGAGATATGCTTTAACATGATATAATTTTTTTGTATTCTTTAAAATTGTGAAAAGAACTAAAATTAAAGGGTCCAATTTCTAGGAGTACAGAAATTAATTTGTGTCACATTTGAAATTAATACTCAAACTGTACATAATTTTAAAAAACACTATTATCAATCCAATGTCAAAAGTAAAAAAAAAGTGTCAATGCAAACCTTGTGGTTTTATATGTTGTATTCTGCTTGCATTTTAAAACATGGCTTTCTTAGCCAATTTACAAAAACTGAAGCTTTGAGAATGTTTTTTTTAGAATAAATGCTAAATGTATTGGGCATTACTGTTTGACATGCCTTAACAACTCAAACTTGATCTAACTATAATGTGTGAAACCTTGCTTTTGTTTTTAAGTTTTCCTAGATAGTGCATTGAGAAATTATATTTACATTGTTCAAAAAGTGATTAGTGTAAGTGATGAGCGGATAATTTATACGCTTTTTGGCATTGTTTTTAGTATGTTTTTAGTAGGATCTAGTTACTTTTAGGGATGTTTTCATTAGTTTTTATGTTAAATTCACATTTCTGGACTTTACTATGAGTTTGTGTGTTTTTCTATGATTTCAGGTATTTTCTGGCTGAAATTGAGGGACTTGAGCAGAAATCAGATTCAGAGGTTGAAGAAGGACTGCTGATGCTGTTGGATTCTGACCTCCCTGCACTCAAAGTGGATTTTCTGGAGCTACAGAACTCGAAATGGCGTGCTTCCAATTGCGTTGGAAAGTAGACATCCAGGGCTTTCCAGCAATATATAATAGTCCATACTTTGGCCAAGATTTGACGACGTAAACTGGCGTTCAACGCCAGCCTTCTACCCAAATCTGGCGTCCAGCGCCAGAAAAGGATCCAAAACCAGAGTTGAACGCCCAAACTGGCACAAAAACTGGCGTTCAACTCCACAAATGGCCTCTACATGTGCAACACTCAGGCTCAGCCCAAACACACACCAAGTGGGCCCAGGAAGTGGATTTATGCATCAATTACTTACTCATGTAAACCCTAGTAGCTAGTCTATTATAAATAGGACCTTTTACTAGTCTTTTTGACCATCTTTGGTCTCAGTTTTCATCCATTGTTCATCTTAGGAGACTATTGATCTCATTTAGGGGGCTGGCCATCTCGGCCATGCCTGGACCTTCACTTATGTATTTTCAACGGTAGAGTTTCTACACCCCATAGATTAAGGTGTGGAGCTCTGCTGTTCCTCAAAGATTAATGCAAAGTACTACTGTTTTCTATTCAATTCT
>NC_029794.2:105839295-105848756 GCF_000816755.2 Arachis ipaensis | reverse complement strand
TTCAGAATGGACCATTCTGGATATATTCTATGATGGTCTGTCTGAGTTATCTAAGATGTCATTGGATACCTCTGCAGGTGGATCCATTCACCTAAAGAAAACGCCTGCAGAAGCTCAAGAACTCATTGACATGGTTGCTAATAACCAGTTCATGTACACTTCTGAAAGGAATCCTGTGAATAATGGGACGTTTATGAAGAAGGGAGTTCTTGAAGTTGATACTCTGAATGCCATATTGGCTCAGAATAAAATATTGACTCAGCAAGTCAATATGATCTCTCAGAGTCTGCATGGAATGCAAGCTGCATCCAACAGTACTCAAGAGGCATCTTCTGAAGAAGAAGCTTATGATCCTGAGAACCCTGCAATAGCAGAGGTAAATTACTTAGGTGAACCCTAAGAACCCTGGACACCTCTAGTTGGGGACTTTAGCAAAGCTGAGTCACAATCTGAAAAGGTTCACCCAATTATGTGTCTGTAAGGTATTACTTGGACGACCTAGTGCACTTGCTGGTTAGTTGTATCGAAGTTGTGACAAATTATGAATGTGTAATCACGATTACGCGTACCAAGTTGCTCACGTGCCAGGAATAGTTTGAGCCTGGACATCACAATTTCGTGCACCAGTAAGCTGTTGACTGTTGAGGATGAGTGGATAATAACTTTTTGTGTTAAGTCATTAATATGTACGAAATTATGGGTAGAGCAGAACTCCATACAAATTATTTTGATGGCTGCAGTAAGTTCATCAAATACTTATACTAAGACATTCAGTAGGATTAATGTTGATGGAAAGCGATTAGTTAAAAGAAGTAAGTATTGAGATATATGCAATCCTATGCCTCAAAAACCAACAAAATAAATCATATATATTAAGAATAGGATTTTAATCATGTATCAGATTAAGTACATATAGAGTACATATAGAGTACTTGTCTGGCATGATGATGGAATAAGAGGTATGTTATTTTTATTATTTCCATGTTGTGGAATAATTTTTACAGTATTTTAAATATGAAATTCCTTTTGTTAAATGATAGGGAATGTTCTTTTGTTTTAAAAAATAAAAGCTTATAGTAAATTATTTTTAAGAAAGCTGTTGGCAAAAATCTTTTTCCATTTTTTCTTTTCTTTGGGTCCTGATTAACGTGTGCTTGTATTGTACATTTAGCCATCATTCACAAGAATTTTGTGTCATGCCATCAAAATCAGCTTTGTTATTATTATGTTCTACACGTTAGTGTCCAACTTGAAAATATGTGCCTTTTGTGATTGGTTTAAATTGTGTAGGCTTTTACAGTGGTGTAGCACTTGGCGTTATTGGGTCTACCTTTTGAAGTTATTCATATTGACTCACTAAGTGTTATGTTTAGAAAAAAATGCAATGTGACTGAATATGCCAAAGTGCCCCCCCTTCTGTTTCTGTTTCAGCACCCATTTTAATAGGTTACAGTCTGTTGTCTCACTCCTTTTAGGTATCAAAGCTTGTTGTCATACATTCCCTATATTCACTCCTTCCTTCTACATTCAAATGTATTTTAAGCATTAATTCCATGAAATTGTGACCATTTGGTTTTGCAAAGAATAATGTTCTTCCTCATTTTAATGTATATTTGCAGGAGATACTCTTGGTTTCTTCTTTATATGAAATCTAGTTTTCTTCTAGATCCACAATAATTTACCGTGTGATATATATAATATAATGATCATTAACCCCAAATTTTATATTAACTGGACATTGTTATGTATATAATTGAATAGCTAGCTTTTACTTATATTTTAAAAAAAATATCAATCACCGACATAAAGTAGTTCAGTGAAACAGGGTCAACTAACCTTCAATTTATATGGAATCCTATTGGGGGGAAGCCTTGAAGTCTTGAGCTACTTACATTAATAGCCAATTAACAGTTACATTGAGCTTTGATATTTGCAAGAATTTAGTTTGCAGGGTCAAAACTTATTGATGACGTGTGTCTTGTAGTGATTTGATTCAAGAGCTGTACCCTTGCATGTTTATAAATTCTAAGTGGCCGGTTCAGTCCCCTATTGCAGCTCTTTCCCATTTCTTGAAGATAAGTATTGCTCATAAGTGTAGCAATGGTCGTATGAGCTTGCTGATTTTGTTTGAAATTTAAAATCAATAGTAAAAATATGTGCATGATAAGCAGCTCTTTCCCAGTGTATTTTTGCTTCTTATGCTTACTATATGTCATTCTGTTGCTCAGATATTCAGAAAAATGAAGCCCAATAAGTAAAACTCAAACTTGTTTACAATTTCATAATTACTAAGGGGCCTATTTTGATTATCCCTTATTTTGATGAACAAGTTCTCATGATAAAGGATTGGTATAAGAAGTGAGGACCTAGAAGATTCATTGGAGTTGTTGATAAAGGGTTGTAGCATGTTCCTTTCATTTCCAAGGCTTGTGATTCCAGCAGCAATCTATGGTATTTCGGTTCTGTCCCATCAGTATTTTACCAATGATATCTTTGATTTTCAGGTAAAATTTGAAACTTATGCTATAAAATATTTGAAGTGCACATTACTAGACAAAACACATTCTCATTTGCATTAATATATATCATTCATTTTAACTTGTGCCGGTCATATTTGGGATGTTTGTGTACAAGGCTGCAGTTCTAGTTCAAGTTAATAGAGACAATGAAGACTTGCAATTAGTATTTCCAGAAAATGAGTTACTCAATTGAATGATATTTTATTTGAAGGGAAATGAAGAGAGCTATAACCAAAGCTATTCACTGCTTAAAGTCCTTCAAATTTTAATGGTTGAGGCCATTGTTGGCATAGTTAGAGTTGGTCAATTGGTTCTAATAATTGCCAGAAGATGCAGCTTTGATATGTCCATTTTTATTTTGTTCATTCCAATTTAAGATTTCGATCATAGTTCTCTATTAATGAACTGAGTTTGATTGAGTTGCAAAAGTAATATATGTAATGTAATATGAATGTAGGCAATAATTAGGGGTGTGACATGGCTTCTACATTATTTTTGGAATGTACACAATTAGCATGTTTATTTGATTCTCAATTTGGTAGTGAATTTGTTTGAAGTTATTTATTATGATGATGAATTGTTGATTTGCTGCAGATTGAGCATTAAGATCTAGTTGCATCTGATGCATTCCATGAATGGTAACCGCCGATGATTTAGATCGAGTCTCCATTTGGAACTGGGAACACCGCCAATACTGCTCTGCTCTCTGCTCGCCCAGTCTTCGTCAAGAATTTGCTTCAATATATGTTCAATTCAGTCGCAGATGTTAGGTGCTCTATTTGACATCAATTTGTCTTTTTCTCTTCTATCAGAAGATTAATAACTTTTATAAGAAGATACTTATGTAGGATACAATATTTTGGTTTTTTTATAGTTTATTAGTAGTAAATTCTAAGTGATCTAATGTATATTTTGATATGGGTATGTTTAATTTAGTATGAGATGTATGAATACTCATTTATGATCATCCCAATATTTTTAGTTCATTATAAATATCCTATTCCCAAACGCCAAAAGCGTAGCCCTTGGTGCAGAAAAGCGTAGCCTTTGAGAATAGGCAACGGCTGAATAGGAATCACCCCAAAAAGCATAGCCGTAGCCCAAAAAGCGTAGCCGTAGCCTAAGGCATCATTTTTTTTTACTTTTGGCTACACTTTTCAAGTGTACCTGAATGAGTGTTTTTCTTGTAGTGATTAATCTCATCTCATTTACATACTCTCAAATTAAAAATTTATTTTTTAATATCAAAATTTAAAAACTAAATCTTTTATAACACAATTCCTCAATATAAAACATAACTCTATATATAAAAAAATTATCAATATCAATAGTTCTTGTCAATGTATCAAACTATACAATGTCAAATGATCACTTCAGCCACAACAGAAATTCAATCATACAATATATCAAACCAAATACTTCTTGTCTAACACATATAATGTTGAAGTTACTCAGTATAGCACATATAACATCAAAATTAAACTTTCACTTACTTGGTCTCTAAAATAGGCAACTTCTCTTTCAGCACACATTTTCAAACTTTCTCCATTGGGAGGAGGTGTGTCATAGCTTCTGCGCCATTCATGGACTTGCTCTTTTCCATATCTGATAGCTATTTCTTGTTTATTGAGATCATGTAGTTCCCCATACCTGAAATGATAACGGTTACAAAATGCTGATTAGATCTTAACATTGTAAAGCAGGAACTAAAAGCAAAAATATATACCTTGATAGAAGCTAACATGTTTAAAGAATCATAATATATACCTTTCCAATAGGGTATGCAATTGGAAAACGAAATATCATCAGCACACGTACAACTGTACAAGTCCCACAAAATTTGAACCAACATAGAGTCCATATCTTGAGCATATAGCTTGAGGGATAACCTAAGCCAAAAGGCATCGAAACAGTTAGTTCTTCAATGTCAAGATTAAAATGTTTGAGTATGACAAAAATCATGAGTTGAAAAAGTATTTTACCTCTCCAAAAGCTAGAACAAAAGTTACAAATAAAATAACAGCAACAACAGGATGAAAAATTTTATCAAGGTAAGTAGGAAGTTTCTGCAGATCAAAAGAGAAGAATCTAGCATTAGTAGTTAGAAGATCAGCTAAAATCATACAATGGATTAGATATTCACTTATTCTATAATTGACCCAAATACTCATGATGGATATTTTTATTTTATAATCATTTTTTACCTTAAGTTCTCACACAACTAACATTGTATTGATGCAAGAGCATCTGAGATAACAGTATAAAAGTTTTAAAAATAGTGTATAAAACTTATTTCTTTGTTCATAAAACTTCTATTTATGTGATCGGCACAAAACATAATTACCGTAAATGAGCCCATTAATGAACAAATTCCCAAGTAAACCAGCATATTAGACTATCTGTAGTGAGGATCGAAGTGTAAAATCAAAGCCAAAACTAAAGAAATTGTTCCCACGGCATAAAATAGAAATGCTGTTGAAAAAAAGAAAACATCAATGACATTAGTTAATGGACTGGACAGTAAAGCAAGGAATCTTAATACCAAAATGTAAACAGGAGTAAATAACAACCTGGTTGAGTGGCCAAATCCCATATTTCTTAGACAGAAGTCGGAGTTTGCTCTTGAGGAGCATGGATGACAATGACAATTGATCCCACATTGCAAGACAGACATCCTAAGACCCCCATCATCAGAAGCCGCTCATTCAGCAAGAAGTGAGCCAAAATAGCACTACAAGAATATAACTGAATATGTTAGTTCTACCAACAATAGTCATAACTCACAGCATTCAAAACAATTAACTACTTAGCATTTTAGCTAGACTAGAGATCTATGTACCTGACAATAATACTGATAGCGCCAAATGGCATAACGAGTATTGCCGGAGCATAAATATAAGCCATAAAGTTTGCTACCTTCCCAACAATCACTGCACCAAAGTTGTTTCAGGGTCCTGATGTAATCAAACAGTCTCATTCTCAAACACACAACCAAGTAGGAAAAAAAGAGAAAATAGGAAGGTTCCTCCTAAACTTACTTAAAACCAGCCATCCCACCAAAGTAGCTCTAGTAAATAAGTATAACCACCAACACCTGCAAATTTCAATAATAACAAATTCAAATTATAATTTGTATGAAAACTACATTGAAGAAATTATTGAAGCACAGAACAGAACAAAGAGGAAAAGGTAATTAAAATTTACATGAACGTAATTTTAACTGCAGAATTGATACAAAGTATACCCCGATTTTAGAATCCAACCAAACTATAATCAGAAATAAGAAAGCGACATTATTAACTTCTTCCCCAGTTCATTAAATATGACTGTCTGAAATGCTTTCCACTTCGGTAAAAGGGTAGCATCCTAGAGCAAGCAACAAAGTTAAGATTGTTTTTGTATTATCAAACACCTTATGTGCATATGAGGACCACTACATTTTAAACATACTATGTACTTTCTTTTCACTTCAGAAAGTTAGAAATACAAAACTGTAAGAGTACATATGCAGAGATTAATGGAGAACCTTTAATGGGTTTTTGACTGTATTTTCTCCAAGTCCACATATCAGAGGGAACTACCTCTCCACCTTGTCTACTGCTTGGTGTTGTTGCTGCTGCAATACAAATCGACTTCTTTTCCTGACTTTTCCTGAAAATAATAATAACTACTTTTTACTTTTTGATTAGTTATCTTATAAATCTAAATCTAATTCAAATAGACACAAGAGAATATCTCTTTGGTATAGCTAGTGATTGATAGAATAGGAATCTTCAGGTGGTTTTGTGTGAAAAGTAGTACTAATTGAAAAGATAAGCTTACTTATTAATTAGTGTTGAAAGCTCCGTTAGTGATTATTGTTATAGTGACAGCCACAATATCCTACTAGCTTTCTATATTGACCTTGAAAATCACCCTCAATATTTTTCTTAGGTTTAGATTTATCTGACACAATCTAAAGAGAATCTATGTAAACTAATAGAAGCATAAAACAACCTAAAAGTCAGCATAAAAAAGAATAACTACAAGAAAATATGAGTTTGAAGACCCTTCCAAGAAGCATTAAAGATTCTAACTCTCAGTATCAGACAAATAGCTTTCTGTTGATCTATTCTATTGGTCACTATGATTAAGTTACATTATATCTATGATATATTTATCATATGATAACTTCAAATAACTAGGAATGTAATGCTCTTTTTTATAATCTCATTTTAACAAAAAAATTAACTTATTGGTACAAATTCTCCAGTTTTTGAATCTGTTCAATCTCTACCACCACTTGGGGCAATCCAGATTAGCTGAGATCCACCCCTATACCAAAAAGCAGAACTTTAATAGCTGAAATCCAAAATAATGGATATTTGACCAATCAACACGAACAATTAATTGAAGAAATTATCTGCAGTTACTTTATATATTTCCTTTTAAGAATTATATTTAAATTTCAAAGCTTACAGGTTCCAAGAAAACATGGACTAAGATTGATAAGCTACAGAATTTAGAATCTATAAAGAAAAAGTTATTAACTCTACACTAATAGATATACCTTAAAAGCACAGCCATCTCCTTCAAACTTCATATATTTGCTTTTTCTTTTTTTTTTTTTCATTTCTATTTGTAAGGGGTCATCTAGCATGTGCTTTTTAGAGTATACACAAATCAAATTCCTATAAAAACAAAGATTATTAAGTCAACTACATTTGTTAAAATAAATATATGGACATATTTCAAATTTAATAAAGAGAAGTATAAAATAAACCTGCCAAAACTGAAGGGCTTGCACAAAGGATTAGTACCAACTCTATCTCCTGCTACATAGGTCTGTATAACAATTGGCAGAATTCAATTTCTTCAGCAGTTACACATGTACACAAAGACTATTAAAACAATAAAACAATAAAAATTATAATATTAAAAAAAAACCATATTTTTAGCAAGATGTGGGGCCTTTTTTTCAATTAGTAATGCAATAACAGCAGGATCTGCTTCAGTCTGGTGATTTGACATCAAGATGATATTGTGTCCCTGTAATAATATTTCAGTCTTAAAATTTCCTCCCACATCTATTAAAATGTTAACAAAGGGAGAATATACAGCAAGCAAATAATCAAATAGATAACTCAAAGGCATAAAGTAAGGATGTTAAAAACTGTAACCTTCTTAAGTCTTTCTTCAATTTCAATGAAAAAGGGCATGTTGCCAACATAAGAATTTTTGCAACAAAGATCCACCCGAATAGGGTAAAGCAGAGGTACAGCAAGATGGAATTCATATTGTATTTAAAATTGATTATAAAAAAGTCCAAACACTTTATATTACAAAAAGGATAACCATTCTGAATACATCAATAATTGCTCTGAATACAGGGTGGAAAAATCAAACAAATTACATCAATAATTTAGGTAATGGATAACCATTCTGTTCAAATAAAAATTGAATAACTCATACAATCAACTATTTATATTACAAAAAGGATAAAAAAAAAACATAAATTGCTTGATAGAGAATTTCAAGATGGATACCTAGAATTGTAAATCCAGGATCTATTCTTGCTTTGGACAAAAGTGTTTTCACAACTTCATCTTTATTCATATATAATTGTAGGAACCTTTCTATCAAATTCTGCATCTGTAAATAATTTTTGTTTTAAGATTTTATTTTATTTTTTTAAATCAGCTTCCTGACAAGCTAGTAGGTTTTGCTTATAACGTGAAACTTTCTTGCTATCATTAATTGTAGCAGATGCTGATCCTGAATCCACAATGAGAGCATCAGTTATGTGATTGTTCAGTTATAGTTCACTTTGGAAGTCGTGAGAAGTTTGAGTTAAGGATTGCAATTCTTGCATTTTCTGCAATTCAATTCACGAAATCCACAGACGAGGTGCAGAAATAGCAATCAGGAATCATTGAAATTATAGAAGCAAGTGAGAAAGTATTCGTATGAAGCTGAACTAGGCACATATTGGGCTTAATAGAGATCTCAAATTCAATTCTCCTTTCTCACAAACACGGAGATTGTCTGAACATATTCTGAACGGAAGTGAGTGAAAAAATTTAAGTTCCGAACCAAACAAGAACAAATTAGGAAGAAATTCTCACCGAATGACTTGGAACGACATGAGAATCAGTTCCACGAGATATGATAGCTTCGAACGCAGCTTCAATCGAAGCTTCCAGAGACTCTCGCTTGCTCGCCTTCCAAATTTCCTCGGCCAGTGCCACTGCATCCGTGCTGAAACCGCGCTCTGAGTGCCTCAAAACACCAGAGAAAAAGCAGAATCAATGGAAGAAGCCGTCGTGGAAGACGAGGAAGAAGCAGAAGATCTAAGCATTACCTCAATGATCTGAATGGAATCATTACTGAATCTCTCGTCCTCTCCCTCAACGATCTGAATGGAATCATTATCCAGTAGCGATGACATTGAGATTTTAGGGTTTTAGAGAGATCTCACTCTCCTTCATCCTCTCTCTCGAAGCGCTGTTTTGATTTTTTTTTTTATATGGACTGAGTGAATATTTATTTTGGGTTGGATTTTTTTATAACTGATTGGATTGAGAGTAGTGGGAGTTTTTGTTAATTATTTAACGAGGTTTTATAATTTGTCACAAATAAAATATATTATGGAGGTTTTTAGTAACCCCCATTAAAAAACTACCACAAACAAATAAAAATTTTGTAGTGAGATAAAGTTAATTAGCACGTGAGTAAAATGGTTTTTTATTTTTTCTATTATCTTTACTGTTACACATAGAAATTTTCCAAACAAACTAAAAAGTAACAATCTATTTGTATTTTTTTAATGATGCCAAAACAAGTACTAAGAAATATACTTATTCTTCATGTTATTATTATTATTATTATTATTATTATTATTATTATTATTATTATTATTATTATTATTATTATTATTATTATTATTATTAGTAAATTTTTTTA